>NC_132794.1:74221420-74521420 GCF_048418805.1 Vulpes vulpes | reverse complement strand
GAACCATCTGGATGTCTATGCAGAGGAATGACTCTTGTCACACCCCAGACTGTCAGGGATCCTCTTCCCTGACGTTCCCCTGCCCCTGTCTGGGGCCTGAAGGGGAGGCTGTGAATGATGGCACAAAGTACCTTTCCTGCCTCTATTCAGACAATCATCTCATTTTTCCTTTCTCCTCCTTAATGTGGTGAATTACATTGCTTAATTGTTCAAATGTCAAACCAACCTTACATTCCTGGGATGCAAGCCTCTTGGTCATGACGTGTTATCTTTTTACGTAGTATTGGATTTGATTTGCTAAAAATTTTTTGAATCTATGTTCATGAAGGATTTTTGATTGTAATTTTCTTTCTTATAATGACTTTGTCTGGTTTTGGTATCAGAATAATGTTAAAGAATAAATTGGAGAGTGTGTTCTCCTCTTCAATTTTCTGGAAGAGTTTATTTAAAATTAGTGGGATTTTTTTTTCTTAAATATGTATTAGAATTCACTAGTGATGACATCTGACCATAGAATTTTCTTTGGGGGAAGGATTTAAAGTAAAAAGTCAGTTTATTTATTTTTATTTTTTAAAGATTTATTTATTTATTTGAAAGAGAGAGAACACAAGTGGGGGGGAGGGGCAGAGAATCCTCAAGCAGACCCCTGCTGAGTTCAAAGCCTGACGCAGGGCTCAATCCCATGACCCCTGAGATCATGACCTGAGCTGAAACCAACACTTGGGCACTCAACCAGATGAGCCACCTAGGTGCCCTAAAAGTCCATTTCTTTAATTTAGGGCTATCCAGGTTATCCATTTGTGTGTGTGTGTGTGTGTGAATGAACTTTTGCAATTTGTGTCTTTAAAGGAATTGGTCCATTTCATTTATGTTCTCAAATTTACATGTGTAAATTTGTTCATATATTTCCTTGTTGTCGTCCTTTTAACGTCTGTTGAAACTGTAATTATGTTGCTTCCTTCTTCTCAATAGTAGAAAATTGTGTACTCTCTTTTTTCTTAATCTGATGAGAGATTCATCAATTTTGTTGACTTTCTAAAAAACAAATGGTTGGCTTCATTGGTTTCCTCTTTGATTTTGAGGTTTAATTTGGTCTACATTTTTTAAGGTGAAAACTCAGGTCTTTGATTTGAAAGCTTTCTAGTATGTTCCCTCTCAGCACTACTTTTCCAACACCCTACAATATTTGTTTGATGTGTTGTGTCTTCATTTTCATTTAGTTCAAAATACTTTTTAATATTATGTTTGTTTTCTTCCTTGATCCATGGGTTACTTAGAAGTATAGTAGTTTCCAAATATTTGGACTTTTTTCAGGCATTTCTCTCATATTGTTTTCTGATTTAGTTCCATTGTAGTCTGAGAAAATACTTTGAATGAGTTGAATTATTTTAAATTTATCGAGGCTTGTTTTACATCTCAGTATAGTGTCCCTGTACATTTGAAAAGAATACTTTTTTTGTGGGGGGAGTGCTCTATAAATATACAAGTGATTTTGGTTTATAGTGTTTATTGTGTTTTCCAAGTCTTCTGTGTCCTTACAGATTTTCTACTTAGTCTATGAATATTAAGAGAGTATGTTGAAATCTCTAACTATAATTGTAACTGCCAGTTCCTCCTTTCAGGTCTATCAGGTTTTTTTTCTTGATAAATCTTGATCCTCTGCTACTTGGTGCAAAAACATTTTATGTCTTTTGGTGAAATGACTCTATCATCATTATGAAATGATCCTCTTGATCCTTGCTAAGATTTGCTCTGAACTCTATTCAGTCTCATGTTAGCATAACCACTCGTGGTTTATTTTCATAGTTACTTTGGTATATCTTTTTTGTTCCTTTATTTTTTTTTATCTATTGTGTCTTTATATTTAAAGCATATGCTTGTAGGCAGCATATAGTTGGATGATGTTTTATTATCTACTTTCTGCCTTTAGATTCGACCACTTGCACCTTATGCAATTAGTGACATGCTTCCACTTCACTCTTTGGTTTCTGTTTGTTCCTTCTGTTATTTGTGAACTTTTCCCTATTTTATTGACTTCCTTTGGCTTAACTGAATTTTTTATGCATCCATTTTTTCTTCTTTGAGGACTTATTATGTGTAACTCTTGTTTTGTATTTAGTGGTTGTTTCAGAGGTAACAATAAACAGCTTTAATTATTACAATTTGCGGGCATCCCTGGGTGGCTCAGCGGTTTAGCTCCTGCCTTCAGCCCAGGGCGTGATCCTGGGGCCCCAGGATGGAGTCCCACATCGGGCTCCCTGCATGGAGCCTGCTTCTCCCTCTGCATCTCTGTCTCTGTCTCTGTCTCTCTCTCTGTCTCTCATGAATAAATAAATAAAATCTCTTTAAAAATTATTACAATTTACCTTCTAATAATATTATAGCCATATGTATACATATATGCATACATATATATATAGGCACACACTGTGTATAAATATAAAAGCGTTTCACTCTGTCTATACGTCTTACTGTTAACCAAAGACTGAGCTGTTTTTCCACGTAGTTCTCTCCTCTCTGGAACTCTGCCCTACAACTTCCAGCCACCTCAGACGCCAGAACTCGAGTCTCTGCTTCCCAGTTCAGAGAGACCACTGTGTTTTGCTTGAGAACTCCCTACCCCTCTGCTGTCCAGAATGCACCTCCAAGCAGAACGCCGAAGGACTCATTACACTGGTTTACCTCTTCTCCGGAATCACAGTCCTGATCTTTCTATATATCTTTCCAATATCTTGAAACTGTTGTTTCACATATTTTGTCCAGCTTTTCTCATTGTTTAAGCTAGTTCCATGATATATTTTTAATACTCTGTTGGATTCCTTTATCTAATATTTATGGTGGATTTTTGCACTTGTTTTTATAACTGAACATGACTCTGTGTAAATAAAGAGGCATTTTTCACTTCTGAATGTAAATGCCTACATATGTGTATATAAATATAGGTTTCCCCCACTATCCAAAAGTAGAGCATGACTATGAAACCTTTCATATGCCAAAATGGCATAAAGCAAAGAAGCAATTACCATTAATTTATATGGAAAAATATTTGAGGATTTTCAGACCTCAAAAATAACCTCTCTTAGGCTTTTCTGATAGCTTAGCACACATCTTGCTAACAAATGCACAAAATAAATCGAGATAAAGCACAGACGCTCACAGACACAGTTCAAAGCTATGGTGACTTGATGTTGAGATGCTGAGTGTAGTTTCAAGGAAGGAGCTTGGTGGGGCTACCCTAGCTGCTCCTGGGGTGCATGATGCTGCAAAACCAACACTGAATGCTATTTTTTTCTTTCTTTTTCTTTTTTTTTGTAAAAGTGACAATCCTTGGATTTTTTTTTTCCATTAGCGAAACAGATACTAAGGTAGATCTTTCATAAAAGCAAGGCGAT
Organism: Vulpes vulpes; assembly: GCF_048418805.1. NCBI lineage: Eukaryota > Metazoa > Chordata > Mammalia > Carnivora > Canidae > Vulpes > Vulpes vulpes. Next base: position 74,518,028 of record NC_132794.1, on the reverse strand, counting down.
GTAATGTGAACTTTCAAAAAGCAGAGGATAGCTATATATACATATGTGTGTTCTTCTTGTTCAGTTTTGGATTCAAAGTTCTACGAGTCTCTTAGAATGTTAAAATGATCTGAGAAGTTTTTGCTGTTTTTCTATTTTTTTGAAGAAAATTAAGGAGTGTCTCAACTTTTTTTTTCATTATAGCCTCCCATTCCTCGTGGAGCTTTTTTAGATTTTTTTTTCTAATACCCCACCATGAAATTTTAATACCTCAGACACCCTGTACATCTGTTTATGTACTGTGACTCTAAAGGACCACAAACTCTTTTGATATCTAAGATGTTTTTGTCACTCAACAAAAACCAATGAATTTTTATCCCATTGAGAATACCTGAGATAGGCAATTAATCTGTCCCTTAAAAGTTTGCAAAGGTTTCTGGCTTTTTGGAAGAGGAAAGCTTTGACTACCATTTCACTTCTTTAATGCTCACTGGCCTATTTGATATGTATATTTCTCCAGTTGGCCATTTTATTTATTTTATTTTTTGAAGATTTTATTCATTTACTCATGAGAGACACAGAGAGAGAGGCAGAGACACAGGCAGAGGGAGAAGCAGGCTCCCCGCAATGAGTGCAATGCGGGACTCAATCCTGGGACCCGCAGATCACGCCCAGCCAAGGGCAGATGGTCAACCACTGAGCCGCCCAGGCATCCCTGGCCATTTTATTTTTATCTCGGAAATATGGAGGAGCTGTTTGGCTGGGATGCACCAGTGTGGCATCCTGGCAGCACTTCTCTGATTGATAGGTATCCATTGTGATGAGTCAGTGATATCCCAAGATATTCTTGTGGATTAGTTTATACACCATCTTGTAGAACAAAATCTATTTCATTTACAGTTTCAAATATGCTACACTATGGTCATTCATAACATTTTATTATTTTAGAACTTCTTATGCTTCTGCAGTTATTTCCTTTCTATCATTTTCCATTTTGTTTCTTTGTATGATCTCTCTTTTGTTTTTGGCCAGTCTTTCCAGAAGACTTTCCTGCTTATCTTAAAAAAAAAAAAAAAAAAGCTTTTAATTTTGCTGATCTCCGTTGTTTGTTATTATTATATAGTGCATTTTTTGTTGTTTTTCTTGTTTTGTTTTTCTTGTTGTTTGCTTTGATTTCTGCCCTTTATATTTCCTTCTTTCTGATTCATTTACTTTTACTCTAATTTTCTTTTAACTTCTTCTTGAATTAAACCCTTAGCTCACTAGTTTTCAATCTTTCTTGATTCCTGATAAATTTATTTCAATTTATAAATTTCCCTCCAAATCCTGTTTTAGCTATTGTTCGTAAAATTTAACTTAAAATACTTTCAGTTTATTCTGTTTTCTGTAATATCCTCACGAGTTCCTTTTTATTCTAAAGATTATTTAGTTATACCCTCTTTCATATCCAGACTTTGGGGATTTTTAAAAATTATTAGTAAGAGCCGTGAAGAGTCTTGGAATTTACCCTACTTGTAAGCTAACAAGACAGCTAGTCACAGTTTCAAAAATTCTGGCAGAAGACATGAGCCTCCTAGATCAAAACAAAGGACTTAATCACTTCATTTTCTCATTGACTCACCTTGCCTTCCAAATCCCATGAGGGTGATGCATATGTGGGCCCAGGAGGATGCTACACCTGCACAGTTGAGGGGCCCTGAGATGAGGAAACTCTGATCCTTTATAAGGAGGTATAAGCCAACCCACCCATTCTGTGCCCCAGAAGGAGACATTATCTTCATTTTCCTGGACAGCAAAGAAATCTGCCGTGTACCAAAGAGGGAGATACTAATCTTTATTTTCCAAGGCCATTTGCTTATATGAATACCCTTGAAAATAAAATCCAGAACAAAAGCTGACAATGTCTCTACTCGGAAGACGTACAGAACCATATGAGGCCCATGGGGAATCATTGTCCAAAAATTATTCTTTTGTAATTTATATCTAACATAATTGTGTTGTGGTCAGAGAACACAGTCTGTGTGATACTGATCTCTAGGACTCTCTGTGGAGAAGACTGGAAAAGGTCTCTAAGAATGAGAATACCACACATGACAGACCCTGCAGACTAGTACCATTTCCATTCCTTCACCAGGCATTGCCTCCACTCAGAGAATGTCCCTTAAATTCTTGGGAAAAAGCAAGTTATCTTAGGTTGCAATCCACTGTTTTTGAGGGGATGGAGAGAAAGAGAATAAGGAGGTAAATCCTTAACGCAGCTAGTCCTGTATTCTGACCAGATTCTCAACCTAGTAGGGTCCTGAAGCTGCCCCAGTGTTCTCCCCACGTCCCCCAACACTTCCATTTGACCTACACACACACACCTGACATCTGGGCTGTTTTTGAGAATTCCCATTCCACAGAAGAGATAGGGCCAGGAAAGCTCCTGCCCAAGCAGTATAGGGGAACAGCAAAATCCGCCCTCCATACCTGTCCCTACTCCCCGCAATGTCCCCATCCCATACTGCCACGAGCCTCTGCACCAGCTTGCGACTGTCTTTGGTCTCCTCAAGGCCTTCTCAAAGTTTTTGTTAGTTCCACAGACTCTGCACTTCTCTCCTCCTCTCCCAGTTTCTCAACCCTGGCTGCGTATTAGTTGGACCTGGAGAGTATTTATTAAAAGCTGGTGCCCAGATTCCTTTCTGGAGATTCTGATACAATTGCTCCAAGGAGGACCCCTGATTATCAATAGTTTTTAAAGCTCCCTGGGTAATTCTAACATGTAACAAATGTTTTAAATCACTGTCTCTAATTTCCTCTGGGATGATTCGGGGAGGGGAAGAGGTAGGGAAAGGACCTCACAGCCTGGGTTTTTTAAATTTTCCTGTCAGGAACTGGGAAATTGCATTTTGTGTAATGCTCAAATTATTGAGCTCACCTACCTGATAAAGAACTATTGAAAAGATGAATTATCCTGAAAATTTAAGCTATATTTGATTAAATTCTCTTAAATCATTTAAAATGCAATTACATTCTTGCTATGGCTGACTCTTGAACACTTCGAACATCACAAAAGTTCCACAAATGCAGTGACTACAAAGCTTATTATTATACTTACACTTGAATGTATTCTAAATCCTCAGAACAATGGACTTATTCATTTCTTTGATAATTTATGTGCTTGTTTTATACCTTCCTAGGGGATATTAGTATACTTACTTTAATATCTTCCTAGAGTTTCAGTAATATATTTTTATTTCTTCCCAGGGGTGGAGTAATATTACTAGACCTGAAAGAAAAAGTACACTTGCTCAGCTCAGCCAAGGCTGTAGGATCTGGGTTATTGGCTGATCCAGTTTGGGTCTAGGCACAGGATTCATCATCAGGCTGCGTTAACTTCCGGTGTTACCACAAAAATGATTTTTAAAGTCACACCTCTACTGGGATTTTATTTATTTATTTATTTATTTACGACCTAGTGTCTTTCAGGAAATGATGTACTTTTAAGTCTCATTTTGCCAGATTTACAAAACCCAAGGTCCTATCATATGATATATTGACTTGGTTTGTTATCTTTTAAAAAACGTCCTGTATTCCTTATTGGTGTTTTATTAAAATGTATAGGGCCATCCAGTTGTTTCATTTCCTATGAGATAAGGCATTGGGCATTGGGTCTGGGTAGTATATTCTTCTTTTTTGGAACATTTGACTAGTTCATCTTTTTGGAAGACCATGTTTAAACTTCCTCCTACTTGGTAATTTTGTGTGCTCACTGATGCTGATTGTTAGATATTCTTTCCACTTAAATTATTATATGTTAATCCTAGTGCCAACCAAACCAGTTCTCTCTCTTCTTGATAGTTCCTGTTTTTTCCTAGATTATTGGTTTACTTAGTCCCATAACTATATTTTTTCCTCAAAAAAATGCATAAAAATTTGTATATTTTTATAAAAAACAGTGATTTAGGGGGGGAAATAAGATATCCACATATAAACAAGAGCCATTTGTTAAAATTCATTAACAAGAAGCAAATCCATAATTGGTTATCCATTTTTTTGCATTACAGTTATATTTTTGGACTCATTGTGTTAATGTTCCTCTTTTGAGAATAATTATGAGTCCATGTTCTTTCATAGACTCAATTTGCTTCAGGCAACCATGATGACAATACTATTTTGTGCTCAAGTTGTTACAGCTTGGTCAATGGAAGCTCTTAAATTTGGGGCCTTTGGCTTTTTGATATTGCCCTTAACATTTTTTAGAATAAGATTCTTCCTTTCTGCTGACAACAGGATATTCCAAGCTCATTCAGATTCCACTCCCCCCCCTTTCAAACACAAGCAGCTAGCTATCTTTTACTTAGGTTAAAATAGATTAATAGTAGATTAAAACAGTGGCCTTGGGAGGATGCATGTAAAAGATGAGCAAAAGTTCTACTGCTGTTGTTCAGCCATTTTCACTAGAAAATGTGACTTTAAAAAATAACCATGGTTTCCAATGCTTTTCAAATTTAAAGATGTACTGCTGTACCCTACTCTTCTTATAGCGATGGTATTTTCTGATATGAAGACTTTCCTCAGTAACAACAGCCAGTTCATTAGGTGTATGTACAGCCCAAGCACTGTCCCTACCTTGACGAATTTACACTCTAGCAGGAGACAAATTGGATGTAACATGTCTCTACTCTCTCTGCCATAGGGCTTAAGACATTACTTGTCAGACTATTTCCTTTCCCTTGGCACATAATACTCCTGAGGATAACTTCATAGAGATTAAGGTCAATACAGAGATTTTTAAAAATAGCCAAAGAGGTCTAGGAAGACTGAGGTAGAAAGGCAGTGGCTAGAAACATCCAGAAACAAGCAAGAAAGGCACAAAGATTAATGGAATGAGAGGGAGGGAGATGTGTCTTGGTGATGAAAAGTGTGCGAAGAGAGAGAACGCTGAGAGGGTGGAGCAGGGAAAATGTGAGGAGAGTACAGAAACACTTGGGACAAAAATAAAGGGAGAAAAATGGAGGCAGAGATGATAGATCTGAAGTAAGTGACTGATTTTGAGAAAGGATTTACAGCAAGATATGAAAAGCAGGGAGAGATGAGACAGTAAGGGAAGAAAATAGCAGGAGACAGAAAGATAGAGAAACTTGCTCATACAATTTCTTTCTAATATTGTAAATACAAGCCACAGATACACTTACAGAAAAAAACCAGCAGAATTTGAGTGGTTTTAGTTGAATTCAAATGAAGAACTAAACTCTAGGGATTAATGTCATATTTTCCTTCTCAGTTTTGCTTGATTCCTTTGGGCATTGGTCCTTGATCTAATGTTTGCTATAGCATCTTCATGTCCATCTTTTGGCCATCTTAGAGTAATAGGCTTCATAAGTTCAGCTACTGGATGTCACTTCCCATTATCTGTGGTGTTGAAGATCTCTGCAGTCGTACATTAATGCTGGGATTAGCTGGAGGTCAGTGGTCTCATTTGCCCCACACATGGCTATCAGACCTATCCTGTCACCATTTCCATTGTTGCCAGCAGTCCGCTCCACAGGTCGGAAGCCAGAGTGCTACTGTTCTTACAAATACACAAAGCCTTCAGTCTCTGCATCACAATCTTACAAAATGCTCTGACACTGGCCACCAGTTTCTTCCCATAGTTCAGTTTTCTAGTCAGATGGACTGCATGACCACTGTGGCAAGGAAACTTGTTGGAAGAACGATCATCCAGTCCTGCTATCCCCATGTCAGCTTGAGGAGAAAGGCAGAGGCCTCAGACATTTGAAAATGCATAAAGTTAGCATTTTCAAAGATGATTACAAAAACTTTCCATGGATTCTTTTTATTTTCTTGTTGTAAACTATTTCTTCTTGTTAATGTGGGTGGGCTTCTATCACCTGGGGGTTGACTTTCTCATGGTGATGGGGCTAAAGTGGACTTCTTTCTAGACTTCAAGAATAGGCCAGAGGACTCATGGCTCCAATGTCACCATCTACCAAAGCATTAGTCTCAAAATTTGGTATGAACAAGAGTCATCTGGGAGCCTGTTAAAAATGCTGGGATCCACCTGCAGGGATTTGGTCCAAATAAAGGGGATGGGGGCAGGCATCTGATTGTAAGATTCCCACATGCGATTCTGATATGGGCAACCTCAGGCAGTTCTTTGGGAAATGTTCCCCTGAGTCATGTCAGTAGGTCTTTTTTCTTTTCTTTTTTTTTAAGATTTTATTTATTTATTCGTGAGAGACAGAGAGAGAGAGAGAGAGAGAGAGAGAGAAGGAGGGAGAGGCAGAGACACAGGCAGAGGGAGAAGCAGACTCCATGCAGGGAGCCTGATGTGGGACTCGATTCCGGGTCTCCAGGATCAGGTCTGGGCTGACAGCAAAGCTAAACCGCTGAACCACCCGGGCTGCCCCTGTCAGTAGGTTTTTGCTTATGTTTTAGAAGATACTTTGACTGCTTATGTCAGGCACAGATACACCAAGTCTTCAGGTCTTCCTCCTCCATATTACATATCCTGCTGTCACCATATTCAACATCAGATCTCAGCCTAGATACACTGCTAAACTTGACCTCCAAGGTTGGTGTAATCAAATTAAGAGCTTCGCATATTATTTAGGATAGGTGGTTCACTCTTTTAATGTAGAATATGTCCCTATATGTCTGCTAGAAAAGCAAAAGTTCAACAGGAGAATTTATGTATTATGAGGGGCTTCCATTCCCAGAAAGCTTTAAAAAATTATGAAATCCATTGTAATGCTCTGTCTTTTAGATTTCATCTTTGATGATGTATTTTCAGCATTTTGTATATGTTATTTACATGTTGTCCTTGTTCTTTATGACATTTTCAACATGCTTAATAATTTCCATCTTTATTGTAGTAGCTGTGGGGTTTCACTTCTTATCACTAGTATTAGAGTTACATATTTTTCCTTTTTACACTCACTCTGCTGTGCACACGTGGTGATGCTTACAAGACTGAACAGTTGGCTGCCAAGCAGCCACCATGAGGTAGCTCAGAATGTTCTTTGCTACCTGGCTTATAAAAGTCTGAACTTTGCATCTGGAAGGTGCATCTGGTGGTGTCAGCACAAAGTGCTTAAAACTGCAGGATGTGAGGATATTAAAAGGCAAAAATGGAGGGCTGTTGCTAAAATTAGGATCCAATTTAAATGAACTAGTTTACTACATGAAGCCCTAGATAAAGCTTTGTTACTCATCTATATCTTTTGCTATATATGCTAGAGATACAGCAACGAAGACAACATGGTCAGGGAACTCACAGACTGATGGAAGACATAAGCAGGTAAGTGATAAGTAAACCCTATTACAGAAATATAAGGGTGCTGTGTGCATGTTGCTAGGGACAACTTACCCAGAAGAGTATGGTTTAGCCAGATGAAAAAGGTAGAAGGAAATGTTACAAACATCCAAGACTTTAGAGACAAGATGATGTGTGTGGCAAATGATAGTTTTCAAAATGGTGGGAACATCATTTCCCATTCTGTGTGCTTTTCTGACAATATACTTTGATACTCCACCAGTCCAGTGCTGAATCTATGTGATCTCAGATCTGGAAGTCCTGCTACGTGGTTTCTAAAGCAAGGTCAGAAAAGATGATAGAGTTTGAGATGCTTGCTCCTGGAACCCAGCCCACATACTATGAGGAAGCCCAGTCAACCACTTGCAGAGGCCATAAGTGGGTATCTAGGTAACACCCAGTGGATGTCCTGGTCAGTAGCCAGGATCAACCACCAGACACATGAGTGAATAACCTGGAGATTATACCAGATTCCAGCCTTAGCATCCTCCTGGCTCAGGCCCCAGATGCCACTCAACAATGTAAAAGTTCAGCTGTAGAGGAAGCTTCAAGCATGGTTTGAATAGGACTCCGTTTCCATTTCTCTTTAATTTCTGAGCTTTCCTCTTCTGGATGTGGCTGGTTTCTCTTATGGTATTAATTTGTTGCAGAAGCTCCAGGCTTCACATTTGTACCTCTTGTATTCAGAGCAAAAGAGAGAGAGCTGTCTTACTCCTAACCATTCAAAACAAAACAAATCAACAAAACAAACAAACAAACAAACAAACAAAAAACTGTACTTCTCTCTGATTGGACCTGCCTAAGCCAGTTACTGCTGCTACAGAAATTCCGTATGTTGGTCAGCTTGGGTCTCACTCAGTACACAATGATTGTAGCAAGAGGCACGCAACTGTGTTAACCAGTTTATGCCAAACAAGGCCCATCCTAGAGCAAGGAAGTGAAGTCAATCCCACCAGCCAAAATTCTGCTGGAAAGGAATATTTTAAAAAACACAGCTATGTTTATTTCTCAAACCCTTTTCTCTAGACTACTGGTGGATCCTAGCAGTCTGAAGGAGTGGCCTGCAGATAGTTTGGTAGCTTCAGAGAGGTCAAAACACTTTAAAACTTGTTTTTATATATATATTCACAAATTTGGAACAAAAAATTAATTATTTTCATAGAAGTATAGAAATGTTCTCCTTTTTATACTCTTAAAGATTATCTATGTTCCAATCAGTTGTTTTCTGCTGAGACTGAGTCGATATAATTCCTCTGAGTGAATGTAGCTTCTTTTTTTTTATTAAAGATTTTATTTATTTATTCATGGGAGACACACACACCCCACACAGAGAGGCAGAGGAACCTGGGATCACACCCTGAGCCAACGGCAGATGCTCAACCTCTGAATCACCCGAGTGTCCTGTGAATGTAGCTTCTTATCATTCACATTCTATTGTCCATATGACTACAAATATTGCTTACTTTAAATCCCTAGCCACAGCACAGTGCCTGGCATATACTCATAAGTACTCTATACCTATTGAATGAGTGAGTTTTCTTAATTTGTATTTGTCATTTCTATTATAATGTGTTTAGCCTCAAATCACAAAAATGGCTTATTGAAGTTCAAGAATAATGATGAACATATTAACTTAATGCAAATAACATAAACTTAAATAGTGAGCTGATTTCAGTGCAAATAAAGGATAAGAAAATAAATATGCTGGGTAAATGGAATCATGTAAAATGATTTGACATGAATAGATGAGAAATAAAAGTGTGAATATTAGGTGTATACATTAGTAAGTCTATATAAAATTATTGAATTGGTGATGATTTTACCCTTAGCATTCAGTTCATTATCTATTATGTAAATATAAAATATATTTATATTATATATATTGTAAGTTTTATGGAAATCACTCAAAAAATAGAAACAGAGAGTATAACTCCTAAATCCATACAGGGAAAATTTACGGTTAAACAATGCCCAGTAATTCAAAGGGAAGCAATTGAAAAGGAAAAAAATTACAAAACAGAATAGGTGAAGTAAGTAAAAGCAAAAATTGAAGTGATTAAACTCAATTTTATAATTATAGCAATTATAAATGAACAAAATTTACCTTTTAAAATGCTATATTGTTGGATTGGATAGAAATATAAATTACATGCTGTGTAAAAGAAACATACCACCTAAAACATAAAGATATAAAAACATTGAAATTAAAGCATAAAAAAATCTCATTCAAATCTTAATGAAAAGCAAGCTAGTTTAGCTACATTAATATTGAACAAAATAGACTTTGAGGCAAAAAAATTTCTAGATATGAAAGAGAATTACCTCATAATTTCAAAAACATCATCTCACCAGTAAGATGTGTCAGTTTTTAATTTATATGCACCTAAAAGCATGCCCTTAAATGCATACAGCAAAAAATAATAGAACACAAAGAGAAATAGACAAATCCACAATCTTACTGGTAGGTTTTGAATCTTCCAATAATTGATGCACCAAACTCAGGGAAAAAAAGAAAAAGATAGATGGTTTGAACAACATGCTTAAGAATTTTGACCTAAGATGATATATACAGATGTTATAGTCACCTTTCAGAAATAAGATGGAGCTGTCAGCCAAACTTTGGTTCAGATGTTAATACTGTTGATATCACATACATACTAACAGGACATGAAAAGGTGTATTACTCACATAATGGGGCTAAATACTTGGAAACTGAATGACACAATTCTAAATAATCTCTGAGTCAAAGAATGAATCATATGGAAATTTAGAATATATTTCAAAGGATATGGTTCTTCTTCTTTCAGAAAATAGAGGGGAACACTTTCCTATTGTTCTATGAGGCCAGCTTAATTTTAATATCAAATCCTGAAAAAGATACAACAGAAAAAATATTACAGACCAATATCCTTAATAAACATAGACACAAATACCTTTAAGCAAATACCAGCAAATAAAATCTAATATGTTAAAGAATATCATTCTATTATTCTAGTAATGCAAGGTAGGTTTAACATTAGGAATTGATCAATGTAATCAATGACATTAATAGAATGAAGGAAAAGAGTCATATGATTATTTTAATGGATGTCGAATATTTGATAAAAGCCAATATTTATTCATGCTAAAGTGTTTCAGAAAACTGAGAATTAGAGGGAAATTACCTTAGCATAACAAAGGCTGTCTATGTAAACCCATAGCTAACCTTATAATAGTAAAATATTGAATACTTTTATTGTAAGATTAGGAACAATGACGAACACTCTTATCACTTCTTTTAGACATTGAACTGACAGTCTTCACCTATGCAATAAAGAAAGAAAAAAGAAATAAAGGGTGTAAAGACGAGAAAGGAAGTTGTAACATTGTGTTTGTAGACTTACTGCTTTTTCATATGGAAAATCCTAAGGAATCCACAAAAGAAACTGCCAAGGCAATTCAATGTAAGAAAGGCACTCTTTGCCCCATATTGTTCTGGAACAACTGGGTTCTTATATGGAAAAGAAAATGAAATTTGACCACTCCTTTACAGCATTCACAAGAGTTAATTCAAGAAGGGTCATATTTCTGAATGTAGTAGCTAAAACTATAAAGTTTCTAGAAAGAAGCAGAGAAGAATATCTTTGCAAATTTGGGGCAGGCAAACTATTTCAGAAAGAACATTAAAAAGCACTTGCCAGGGCGGGCCAGGTGGCTCAGTGGTTTAGTGCCGCCTTCAGCTCAGCGCCTGATCCTGGAGACCTGGGATCGAGTCTTGCATGGAGCTCCTTGCATGGAGCCTGCTTCTCTCTCTTCTGTGTGTGTGTGTGTGTGTGTGTGTGTGTGTGTGTGTGTGTCTCATGCATAAATAAATAAAATCTTAAAAAAAAAAAGCACTTGCCATAAAAAAAAAGTTGATAGGTTGAACTTTATCATGGTTCAAAACAAAAGTAATATATCTAGAACATATAAATAACTCATGTAACTCAATAATAAAAATACAATTCAAATTCTCAAAATGGGTACCAGACTTAAACATTTACTTCATAAAAGAAATATAAATGACTAAAAACACATACAAATGTGAATGTGATCGACATCAGTAAACATAAAATAAAATAAAGATGACCCAGAAAGCCACACTAGAGTAGATAAAAATAAAAAAAAATAAGCTTCACAACAACAAATGTTAGCAAATACAAGGAGTTACTGAAACTCTCTGTGCATTGCTAGAGTGAGTATAAAATTATACCACTCTTATAAAAATGTATAGCAGTTCCTTATAAAGTTAACCTTAAAAATGTTCGGGTACACTGAACAAAAAAAATGTGTATAAAAATGTCTTTATTCATAATAGCCCTATAGAATCAATAAACTCATTGTGGTATCTTCATACTATGCAAGAGAAAATAATCAATTACAGATACATAAAACAATACGGGCCATTCTCAAAAATACTATGTCGGGTAAAAACAGCCAAACACAAAAAAGTAAATACTGTATGGTTATATTTATAGAAGTTCTTGAGTAGACAAAATTAATCAATAGTGAAATAAATTAGGAAAAACAGTTGCTTGGGGCAAAGGGCAAGGGCTGACTAGAAGAATCTTTCTGAAATGATGAAAATGTTTTGTATCCTAATTGGGATGTTGATCATAGTTTCAAAATTAATCGAATTATACTCTTAAGTGCATTTCACTGTACATAAATTTCATCTTTTGAAAAGGCCCTGGAGCAATCTCTTCTGTACACAATGCCACCATCAAGGACACACATCCTTCGCATAATATATCAGATGGCAAATGTGAAAATCTAAGGGTCATGTGTATGTGGAACAACTGGAACTTGTATTCTCTTCTGTGGGAATGTCAACTGATACAAATCACTTCAGAGAGCAGTTTAACAATATTTAATACAATTGAATGTGTGCATATGACCCAGAAATTCCACGAGTAATTATGTACCTCCCCAAACTCACATGTATATTCAAAGCATATCTATTCAAGTATATTCAAGGCAGCATGTAATAATTATAAGCTAGAAATCACTCAATACTCAGCAATAGGAAAATGGATATGTAAATCCCTTATTGGCCAAACAATGGAATATATCAAACAGTAGTTAAAAAGAAAAAAAGTAGGCTTATGCCTATCAGTTATGTTTCTGAGGAGCTCTACTCAGAAACAGAAAACTGAGTGGGGGAAAAAAGAAGGCACAGAAAAATACACACTGCATGATACCATTTCTATAAAATTTAAAAATATTTAAAAATCCACTCAACTCCCAATGCCTAAGTGCATAAATACAAATGGTGTGAAAGTATGAATGAATAATGAGCTTCAAGAACAGAATAGTGGTTACCTCTAGGAAAGGAATGAAGTACACAGGGGCTCCATCTTTATGTCCAATGTTTTATTTTTTAAATCTGAAGCAAGCATGGAAAAATATTAATATCTGTTGTGCCTGGTGGTGGATACAGGGTATTTACTTGAGATACTACTACTCTACACGCACCTCTGCATGTTGAAATATTTCAAGATAAACAAAGAGAAGTCAACTCTCCAATTCAAGCTTAGAGAGACTGGTAGAGGGATGGGTAAATAGTTTCTTTGTCCCCTGAAGAGAAACTGTAAACTATCCCATTGCCCAAGAAATATAGGAGTCATTTATGCTTTGGAGCTTTGAGCATACTTTAGCTCAGTCATATATCCTCACCCTCTCTCCACAAAGGATTCAAGGTAGCTTGGAACAAAAGACACATACAATGAGCCGGAAAACACATAAACCTAAGTAGAAAATCAGGATCAAAGATAACAAATATTCCATCGATACTGGTTAACCACAGTTGCTGTGATCAAGTTTCAAGCTTGGCTCTGGGCTTCTTGGCAATAGCACCCATTTCATCTCCAGCTGACCCAGAAAAGCAGGTTACGAAAACTAACCTTTGTTCTTCAAGGTTTAAACTTCATTTTTTCCTGAGCAGTCTCTCTGTGCTCTATTTTGCATTTTGCCTTGCTGACTAGCCTGTTCTTTCATTTGTTCTTTTGTCCTTCCTGCCTCCCACCCTCTCTCCTTTTCTTCCTTTCCTTTCTTTTCACTCTTTCATTTATTTTACTCAAATGCCAGATCTTTAAGACTAACAGCTGCTGGGGTGCCTGGGTGGCTCAGTTGGTTAAGCTCAGGTCATGGTCCCAGGATCCTGGGATGGAGCCCCACCTGGGCTCCCTGCTCAGAGGGGAGCTTGCTTCTCCCTCTCCCTCTGCCCCTCCCTCTGCTTGTGCTCTCAAATAAACAAATAAAATTAAAAAAAAAAAAAAGACTAACAGCTGCTATGAACACAGGTCCTATCTATTATTTATTGGTTGAAATACCCTTAGGTGAGATTTTCACCTCTCTGGCTTTAGTTTTCAAATGTTCAAATGGGGGTAACTCACATTGGGAAATCAAATGAGATAAAGCATGTAAAGAGCTTATAATAATACAAGACAGTAATCAATCTTAGTTGTTGTTATTATTATTAATCAGTGGAAGAGAACATGAATCCCAGTAGATTCCCTGCCCTGGTCAGGAATAGATCCGGAGCAGGGTAAGGCTTTGCTGTTGCATGTTCCAGGCCTTCAGTGGAGTGAAGCTTAGGAAGGGGGAGGCTGATACCAGCACGGCCTCAGACAGTAGCACAGCTAGTGAGCCTCAGATCAATGGCAACCTTAGCAACCATCCTCAGAGCTAGTGGCATATTTAACCATTTAACTGCTGAAGCAGAACATGGGGGACAGTGTCTCCCCAAATGGGGGATACTAGACATTTCTGCTTTTGAAGCAACCATAATATTCTGTTTCTGCTTGAGATTCCTTTTGGAAACAAAAGCAATCCCTCAGCACACACTGACCTAGAGAGTCTCAGACTGTGGGGTGTGCATCTCTTCTTTCCTACAGACCCTGGAAAACCCCAAGTAGAGAGGACAACTTGTTCCAGGAAATCACCACTAACAGCATAGGACCCTCAATGGATTCCAGACCCAGTAGACTCAGGTCCCCTTGTCCTTTCATCTGGGGATTATCTCTACCTAGGAACTCAAGCAAGCAAAATGGGTTGGGGGGGGGGAGGGAGTTGAGTTGCAGGTGATAGGAATTATATGGGAGGACATAGCCGTTGGGAGTTTGGGACTGGGCAAAATAAGGATTGAAGAAGCAGAAATCAATCGACTATAGTGCGGGCAGGCAAGAGAGAGCTCAGGTACAAAAGGATGAGAAACCAAGTGACTAGAGCTGGGGCATAAAAAGATTTGGTTTCAGGAACAAAACAGAAATCCTATTACTAGGTCTGGGTAGAGCCATCAGTGCCTGTAGGCTTGCGCCAAGTCATTGAGTGCTGACCCAAGGTTCCTCCAATTCCCAGAATAAGTGGGGAGAGCCAAGAATGCATGTGAATATGCGGGTCAGAGGTCTTTAGCATCAGGGATGGGAGGGCTAGGGGAGAAGAGGCAGCATTCAGGAAGCTGGAGACAAGACTTACTAAACAGCCAGACCATTCACCTGCAGAGCCCCGAGTGGGCAAGTTCTCCACATCATGCCCAAGGCATCACAAGTTTTGGCCTCTTATTTACTTGAAGCCCATGAACAAGACATTTTTGTTTCTCCTCGCAATGGGATCTCACTTCCATATCAAACAAGATAGAAACCCTGAGAAAAATCACCCTTTACCAGCCAGATGAGATGGCTCATCTGTTTTAATTTTGAAAGGCTGAAGGACCATCAAGAAACCGTAATAGTTCAGCCTGTCCAGGCGCACCAATTCTGTGGTTCAACGTGTTTCTAAAAGAATAGCTTCATTCACTGGTGTTCGCTGTGTGCCAGGCATGATGAATGCTTTCAATGCATCCTCTCGTTTGCTTCTCACAACACCACAGAAGGTAGGTAGTATTATAAGGCAGGTGTGGTTCACATGGGTCACAAGCTAGTAAACTGGTATCTTAAGCACCAAGATACACACAAACCCAGGACAGTATGATTTAAAAGGTCGCATTCTGAAACATCGTTAACCATCTAAACTTGAGCACTAAGCTCATTAGAACTGCACAGGAAGCTTACCTTCCAAGCATTTCTGTATGACTTTGTTGTCCTGAAACTGCCACTCTCACTGTCGCACCTCCTGGGGGTCCTGCTGCCGTAAGAGCTGCCAGGTAAAATCTGAGCAAACTGGAGGATTCCTATTTATTGACCTGTCACCAGCATGAACGAAGACAAACCCCCGCTTACGTCATATTTACCTGTTTGATCTTCGAACAGAATTGAAAAACTTAGAACCTTTCACCCACAAATCCCTAGTAGTTCTGGGGTACAGGTACACATAACTACCTGAAAAAAGAACCCTTTCAGAGAAGATTTGCTGATCTATAACTGCATTTCACACTCACTTGGGGGTCCCTTCAGACAAAGCATTTTCTTCCTGCTTCCATTGAACTCGTTTCCATATTTTCTGCCCACACTGACCCCACGAACCCTGTGGATGCATCCCTGGAAGAATGGAACCTCTTCCTATGTATGTGAAGAGAAGGGCTCCCACTCAGCTAAAGAGGAACATATAAGAAATATGACACTCCTGAGTGGATGAAGGAGGCAAACACTTTTTTTTTTTTTTTACTAATTTATTAATAAGTTTATTCTTCACTCATAAAAAAGAATGTATTTTTGGCTTTGAAATCATGACATGAAATAAAAAGCAAATAACTGGAAATTATCAGGTGCAAGTAGGTAGAAGCAACTCATGCTAAAACATGAGCAAGCACTACGTGCTTTGGGCTACAGCAGGGGCGCCAGACGAAGCAAGAGCCGGAGACGCGGTGCAAGGCCCAGCTAGTTCTCAAGATCGCTTAGTCACCAAGGGTTGTTTGGTCAGCTTCCAGAGGAAGTCAATCCTCCCTTCTCTCTCTCTCTCTCTTCCTTCCTTCCTTCCTACCCTTTAACTACAGGAATAGTGGGCAATGGTGCTTTGATGCTAGGCTTTCTAGTTTGTAGGATAGTGTTGTTTCAACATGTTTAACCTACTTGTTTTTAACCTTCAAAAACACAAAACCACTAAAATCAACTGTAACTTAAAGCCATTTCTATTTTTGGTCAGTTATCTGCTGTAGGCAAAGCTTCATGTAGGAACTTTTATTGCGGATTTCTATGACTGCATCCCTAACAAGCTCAATGAACATCTGCGGCCAAAGCTTCTGCAGAGCCTCATTTTTCATATTGATTTCCGTGGCTTCCTTCACAAGGTCCTCCATATACATCTTGCAGAATTTCTTTTTTTCCTTTATTTCCTGTTAAAAAAAAAGAGAAAATTTTGCATCAAATCATAATTAATCAAACAGTCAAAAGAATAATTAGCTGAACCAGAGTAACAGGAAATAATGTGTTCTGAGCCTCACCCTTCAGAGCAGGAGTACTTTCTAGAAACTCTTAATTCTTTTACTCTGTTTGAGTAAAGACAGCAACAAGGAGCTCTCTACTTCTCAGTCCACTCCTGCCTGTGTTAGTTCTGCTAGAAGATATGTTTCTTTACTGGAATCACCTGGATCGTAACTACCATTTCTCTGTTGGTAGACTTTTTCCCTTCTCAGTTAAGGGAGTTTACCTCACACAAGACAGATGAATGCACAGATTCATGGCTTCTAGTGGTAAGTCTATCAGGGCACTGATATTGACAATCTTAATTGGCATAGGGCCAGTTAATATCCATATGCATACCTGAAACACCATACTCTGAATTCGGTCTATATTTTAGGAAATTGTGTAGTGGCACTGCACGGATTCACTAGCCTAGACCGTTTGGACAAGGTTGGGGAAAAATGTACAAGGAGTAAGAGGAAATATACTTAAGTCTGAGACCCAGAACTTGGCCTTGAGAGAAACGGTGCTCCTGCTCAACCTATGGGTCTGGAAGTCTGCAAATGAAAAATCTGGGTCTGAAACACAACAGGGGAATTTGGGGCCTAAAGCTATTCAGGCATTGGGCCTCAATTTCACCCTAGCAGCTGAAATGAAGCCATATGTTCAACATAAGAATTCAACATTTATTTTGGCTATTCATACTTGTGAGGAGTATTAAGGCATGATGATGGAAAGTGCCATAATATATACGGAAAAATTAATGGAATAGATCAGACAATCGGAATTAGAGGAAAGCAATTCACATCAATGAAGGAGGAAATAAATAATAAATGTCAATGAGACAATACGTTTAATTTGGAAAAAAAATATATTGAAACCTCCAACTCAAAATAATTTCAAGATGTATTGAAGAGTTAAAGTATCAACAGATATTGTCATAAAATTATACTTACAAAGACTTGTAATAACAAGGGAAATACATTATAATGTTAAATGGAAAAAAACACAAAATAAAATTTTGATAGAGATTGGGTTACACACATGTATATCACTGTATATAAATTTTACCCCAAAAGAAGAAACTATATCAAATACTGAACTCTGATTAATCATATGCATGCTGAATTACTTAGGCATGCTAATGTCTGCAATTACTTTGAAATGCATTAAAAAATATAAGGTGGATGGATGATGAAGAGAGGACAGGTCAATGTATAGCTATGTAACAAAGCACTATAGTACAGTATTAACAGCAGAATCTAGGTTTGGGTGTATGGGTATTTACTGTAAAATTCTTTTAACTTTGCTGTATGTTTGAAATTTTCATAAAAAAGTTAGGAAAGGTATAAAAATTATTGAAAGAAATTATATTGAAGTATCAATAAGATTGCCTTTGGGTTGTGAGGCCATGAGTGTTTTTTCTTCCCTTTTTTTATTTCTCTTCCCTTTCTACATTTTTACAATTTCTAAAGCAACTAAACATGTTTTAGATTCTTGATTAATTAACATAAGTTAATGATGAGCCCCAATTGTCACTAACTTTCCCTAACAAAGGCATATTTTTTGGAAATTTTTTTATGACATATAAGATTTCTCTAAATAATCACTCACCATTCAGGGGTCAACATGCCGACCTGATTTAGATCATGTGCTAAAAACAACTGGTCATGAGTTGACCTCGTATAAAAATATGTACAGATTGTGATGAGCGATAAATAACAAATGGTTCCAGCTGGCTACTTCTCCGATGAACCTAACTTTCTTTAACTCTGAAATATGGCCTGGGACTTAGTCACCTGCACTAAGTTAGCTTGTTGATGAGAACAGCATTGAGCTGTTCCCTTTTAACACTCAGTAAATCTGGGTTACGCAGGGGCTACCAGGGAGAAAGACAAGTGTGAATCACCAGAGATTGATCAATAGCTGAAACAAGCAATATTTTACAACGTGCAATACATTTACACAAATAAAAGGCATACAGCATATTTAATGAACGACTCTTTCACACATTGCTAAGTTTCTTAAAACACAATTTGAGGTATGTATGTATGTATGTATGTATGTATGTATGTATTTATGGGGGAAAGGGCAGAGGGAAAGAGAAGATCTTAAGCAGGCTCCATGCCCAGCCAAGCCCAATGAGGGGCTTCATCCCACAACCCCGAGATCGTGACCTGAGCTGCTATCACCAGTCGGTCGCTTACCCAATTGAGCCACCCAGGCACCCCCAAATTTTGAGCTTTTTAAAAAAGAAAGTCCTAGCAGTAATACTAAAAAATTTTTACAGTAAGTTAACACAAATGTGAAGAATTTTTAAATGATGTATTTTGGAATAACACAAATGTGAAGAATTTTTAAATGATGTATTTTGTTAAATAATTTATACATAATACAAATTAAACTTTTTGTAATTGGCATATTGCAATTTTTGGTGCTTTAAAATTTCTTGCTATAGGCTCCTTCTATCACTTCTTTATAAACATGTTGCTACAGAATTGCATCTGCCATAATAACCCTTAATTCAGTAACTGTGTTTGAAAGCAGTTTTACTTCATCATTTCCTCTCTCCTCCAAGCCAATTACTCCCATCTCCATGAAGTATACTCTAAACTCATCAGGTATCTGCCAGGACGACTCACTCTGCCTGTCCAGAACGATCCTGTTAAAAGCACATTAGAGATACCTCTCTTGCCCTGACCCGTCAAGGAGTTATTGCTCTTTGAATAATGCTTTTTCCATTCTCAAATGCTTTCATATACTTTTTTTCCTATCCCATGGTATCCCTGTGGGGTTCATAAAGCAAGTATTGTACAAGTTCAATCCTGATGAGATGAACTCTGCATATAATTATTTATTTCATTAAACTAAAACTTTGTTGTCATGAAGATGGTTTGGAAAAAAAGTAGGCCAGAGATGAGATTTGTTGTGTAGCAAGTTTAGCTATAATGGTACTTGTACTGGGATAGAATTCACATCTCCATCTCGTAAATGGGAAACTAAGGTCAACACAAGTTGACTCACTGAGGATTACACATCATCTACTAAATCCTTCCCCAAGGAAAACTCTAGTCTTTGAAGGACCTACAGACTAGCTGGAGAGACTAGTGTATGTATGTGTATGGCCTACACATACAAAATATTAAGTAAAAAATATTAAACAGTAACTAAGTGCTGAATGAGATGGTTAGACAGCAAATCTAATCAGTGTTCAGAGAAGAGAGAGCCTTTTGTGGTGAGGAAGACTTCAGAAAACGGCATGATATACCGTGAAAGAGTCCACAGTCAGTAATCAGGAGGTCTGAGTTCTAGAGGCAGCCCCGTCCGTAACTCACCATGCGATCCAGAGTAGTTCATCTGAGTCTCCAGTCTTCCTCATCTGTCTAAGAACGGGACTGGAATCACTAGTCCCTGTCAGCTCTCCAACTCTACATCCATCTTAGGTCTTTTTAAAAATGAGTCAGGAGCATGGATGGGCAGCTATCAAGCAACAGAATTATACATGTCGTATGTATAATTATACATATCATATTTTTAATGGGAAGGTCTGCTTAGCCTGATTTGTGAGGAACTCACTATAATTAAATTCCCTCAACAACTCAGGATACACCGGAGAGAGAGAGACTGACTAAGCACTCTATGCTGCCATGATCTAAATATTTTTCAATAGGTGAGGAGCAGGGTCTACATGTAGGAATGCTAGACTGTAAGTCAAGGGTGTGATTAAGGGACCAGGGCAAGGTCTTTCAGGTAGTAAGTGGTAGAATCAGTGGCTCACATCCCCGTCTCCTACCGGCCAAGTATTCTTTCCAAAATTATGTGGCTTCAGATTCCTTCTCCCTTTGACATTTCTCAAAATGGCAGTCAACATTCCTTGTCCTTACTTTCTGATTGCTTATTTTCTGCTCAAACCACTTCAGCTGAGACTCTGCATCCACTCCACTGAAACTATTCCTTTGTTAAAAAAACAAAACAATGATCTTGTCAAATTCATGACATTTTTTTCTTCTAGTTTTGTACCCTTCAGGTGTTAGAAAATCAGTCTATGTAATCAAGGTCATAAAGATTTTCACCTACATTTTCAATGAAAACTTTAAAGTTTTGCTTTTCATTCTTGGGTTTCCATTTGACCTGAAGTTCATTTTTGTTGCATGGTGTGAAGTAAGGGTTCAACATGCATTTCTCATTTGCATTTCTCATTTGATATGCAATTTCCTCAGGACCATTTATTAAATTGTCTTTACTATCTACAATACCTATCTATATCCCCATATATGTGGGATATATGTATTTCTTATACATGGGATAGCTCTGACTCTCTATTTTGTTCTCAGGCCTATTTATTTATTCCTTTGCTGCCTCAATTAGTATAGTTTAACAATAATCCTTGATATCTGGTGAGGCGAGTTTTCCCCACTTTTACTCTTGTGTCTTTTAAGTTCTTTGCTCTATCAGATACCTTTTGGATCAACTGGTGACATTCTACAATATCCCTGTCCAAATTTTGATTAGAACTATGTTATATTTATGGATGGATTTAGGAAGAATCTTTCCCATGTAGAAAATTTCTGTCCTTGAACAGAAATTTAGTTTAGTTATCCTTCCATGTTTTTCAATAAAATTTCATAATATTCTACATAGAGGGCTTATACATATTTTATTACTCATTCCTACTGTATTTATTGTTATGGTATATGGTATATTATTTAAGTTTATTTTTAAAATAGGTAACATAGCCTGTATTTGGTTGTTGACCCCTTTTCTTACTGATTTCTAAAAGTTCTTTATCATTTAGGAAGATTAGTTGCAAATAATTTTTTTTTCATTTTTTTGTCTTTGCTTATTCTCCCCACTTAAAGGTGCTTTTTTCATGCCAATGCCACACATAAATTTTCTAGGGTTTCTTGAAGAACTTTTATATTTTTATTATAAACTTTAAAATCTCTGACCCATTTAGAATTTATGCTGATATAATATTTGAATCTAGCTTGTTTCCCTTAATTCCCTAATTATTCCTAAGTCATTTATTAGATAGTCCATATGACTTGAGATTATTCTTTATAATAAATTTTCTTTTGTATTTGAATGTATACTTGAATTTTCTATTCTGTCCCATTAGACTATCTTTTTATGACCATCCTATTTTAACTGATATGACTTTATTGTTTTTTATTAAAGATTTTATTTATTTATTCATGAGAGACACACACAGAGAGAGAGGCAGAGACACAGGCAGAGGGAGAAGCAGGCTCCATGCAGGGAGCCTGACATGGGACTTGATCCCAGGTCTCCAGGATCACGCCCTGGGCTGAAGGCAGTGCTAAACCACTGAGCCACCCGGGCTGCCCTGATATGACTTTATAACTTAACACCTAGTAGTGCTAGTATTCTCAATATTCTTTTTCAGAGTTTTTATGCTTTTCCCATATGTACCATAGGATCAGCTTGTCTTTAAAAACCTCAATGAAAATTTTTGGCATTTTTATTGACATCATATTAAAGTTTAAAATTAACTTAAGGAAAACTGACATTTTGCTTTAGATCCTTCTTATCCAAAATATGGTAAGGTTTTTCCATTTGTGTAAATCTTTGTTGTGCTTCATTAATGTTTTAAATTCTTCACAGAAATCAAGCATATTTATTAGTTAATTACTAGGTATTTTAGCTTTTTGTGTTGCTGCTGTCATCTGGGTCTTTTCTTCCTAGTTGTTATTTACTTACATCGAAGCTGTTGATTTCTCTTCATTATTGAATTTTCTTACAGCTTTTTATAGTTTCTCAACTATCTTGGGATTTCCAGAGATTCAATACTGTTGTATGCAAATAGCAAGTTCACTCCCTTTCTTTCAAGTTACCTCTAATTTCTTTCTCTTGCCTCTTCGCATGGTCTGTATCGATGAATAATATGGCGAGATGGGACATCCTTGTCTTGAAGCTGACTTCAGTGATGCATTAGGGTTCTACTGTCGTGCAGCACATTACCTCAAACTCAGTGGCTTAAAACAACAGCTATCTATCCTCTCACAGTTTCCATGCATCAGAAATCCAGGCACAGCCAAGCCCGGTGCTCTGCTCAGGACGTCACAAAGCTGTAGTCTAGATGTTAGTCAGACTGTGTTCCTTTCTAAAGCTTGGGTCATCTTCCAAACCCAGGTGCTGTTGGTTGGCAGGACTCAGTTCCTTACAGTTGTAGAACTGAAGCCCCATTTTTCTTGCTGCTATCAGCTCCTAGGAGCTTCTTGCAGCTCTTGGCTATGTGACCCTCTCGCATGGTGGCCAGCAGTAGCTGGAATCCTCTTTTAAAGGACCTGCCTGATTAGGTCAGGCTTATGCAGGATAATCTCCCTTTCCATTAATTCAAAGTCAACTGATCAGAGACCTTAATTATATCAGCAAAACCCCTTTACCCTTGCCATATTCCATTGGTGAAAAGCAAGTCACACATTTTACCTGCATTTACAAGGGGGATGATACAAGAGTGTGGATACCAGGGTGTGGGAATCATGGAGAATATCTTACTCAAAATTCTACCTACCATTAATTAATGCTAATGTTTCTGGAGTTTCCTCATGAAGCATGATCCAATTTCTATTTATCCTATTTGCTGATTTAAAAAAATTTAGGATGGATGTTGAATTGTGTGAAATGGCTTTTCAATGTCTACAGAAATAACCACACCTTCTCACCTTAGATCAATCTACTGATAGGAATCTTCCTTGTATTCCTAGAAGAAACTACACTTGGCTGTAATGTTTTTTTATTCATTTATTGTTCTGCTATAGTTTTGATACTTCCCCTCTTTTTTAAAAGGATTTTCGCATCATCAATATTGTTAGGTTTTGGGTCTGGCTTTTCTTTTTCTGTGCCAATCCTCACAGGTTTTAGATTCAATGTTAAACTGTCTACTTAAAAGAAAAACAGAGAAGTTTTCCTTCTTTTTCAATACTCTTGAACAATTTAAAAATCACTGGAATTGTCTGTTTTTTAAAGAGTTGGTTGATTTCTCTATGAAATTGTTCTTGTCTTGCATGCAGTTCTTTGATATTTTTCTAAATGTCATTTATTGAAATTAGTATTAATTTTTGGCTCACAGAACCGAGTGCCTTCTAGAAGACAAGGACTTGTAATCCTGTCAGTTTGGCTTTCATTTTCCTGTTTTGACCACATCAGGAAGCTCCCACGGGCCAAAAATTATATTCAATTCTTTCACATAGCCATCTTACTATCCTTCTAGTCTCTTATCATCCGCTATCTCAATCTCTGTGCTTCTGAAGACTGAACTGCTCATACTTCCTGGTTCTGTGATTGTCTATTTTATGCTTCTATGCCTTTTATTCATACTTTGCTATTTCTCAGAATTGCCCTTTTCCCTTTGCGTATAGCTACATTTTATCATTTAAGACTGGAATCAGGAAGCTTCTTCTCTAGAAAGCCTCCCTTGATCTAGGTAAGATATCTTTCCTCTACTCTCTTGATATACTGATTTATACCCATCCCTGTATATGTCTATCTCCTCCATTAGGATGTGAAATCTGTGAGGATAAGGACAGTGACTTCTTATAGCCCCAACAGTGTGTGTGATAGGTGCTTAACCATCATTTTTGAATGAGTGAAAGCACGAATGTGGTGGGCAGGGTGGGACTGGGGACTTCAAGGTATTAACTTTAAGTATTTAAAGAGTTTTCATGAGAAAGGGACTAATTGTCTTTTCTACAAAATATGGTTCTAGGATCATGAATTCAAAGTTATTAGGAGGCAGATTTCAGCCTCACATGGATAAGAATTTCTTCAGCAATGGAGATGTTCAGATAAAAAGCAAAACCTCATGAAGCAGTCATCTCTTTTAGTCTAGAGGAATTTAAAGCAGAATCTGAACACCTTTTAGAATGCTATAAAAATATCGATGGCATTGAGTTTTCAAGCATTTATTTTTAAGCTGTAATCCTTAGAGATGGGTTCCAAAGAGATGCTTCAGGATTGAGGGTAAGATGAGGGGAAAGGAAAAGAGTAGATGATCCAATCAAATGAAGCTCTGAAGCCCCCCTTTTCCCTCGACAACAACAGCTGCTCTGCTGTTTTGACACACTGGCTTTTAGTTACAATATGGTTTGAATAAAGAGTCCCATGGCTATTAAAATACCATCTGAAAACCACTTGCCTGGCCATTTCTCTGCCATATATATATATGTGTTTGTATATATATATATATGTTATAATTATATATTACATATATAAAAGCTGTGTGAGTTCTATAAATATAACTTATGGTGCCCTGCACATTAAAGATGCTCAATCAGTGCTTCCTGCTCTCTGTCTTGCTTTTGCCCTCAGTCCCCTCAAAATCTCTTGCAGAAACTTCACATTCTATTGTTACTTTGGGATTTGTTTCTTCAGCTTTCTTATGAGTTCCAACAAGGCAGGCCCTGCATACTTTTCTTCTTTGTAGCTCCTATGTAGCTTCCTTGCAGCACCCTAACATTATATTCCTCAAATAAACCTCTGAACACAAGTAAGGATTAGTTCCAGCTTTTCTAGTGGAGACAGAAAGGGTTAAAATGATATCCTGCAATTAAGGATGCAGAAGTCAATGGGGTAGGAGAATGAAAAGCAGTGAATGAGAACACCAAGGATGCAACCTGACATGGGCCAGTGAAGTACTCACAGCAAGCCCGTATCTCTTGCCTTAATTCAGACAGATCAGAACCCTTGGTCCACTTTGGTCTAGATTTTTGGTAGAGATTTCTTTGGGATGTTTTTTTCCTGCTGAAATAAAGATACTGGAACTCTACTTCTGGGCTCTACTTCTTCCTAACGCCATGGTGCCTACTGTCTCCAGCTGTACACAATGTAAGGCTGGCTAACTTTCCAGGACACAGACATGCTATCTCTGCCACTGATTAAAGGGGGCATGGGGGGTGGGGAAGGTACAGCCGCCAAGATTGTACATTTGGTGGGAGATATCCAGGCACCAGATCCCAAAGACTGATGGTGGTTTTACCTCTAGCCTTTCGTTATAAAAGTCTCTTGTGGTATAATTTAGCGTAGCACGGTTTGTGTTTTCTCCTACAAGTCTTTTGCTATCGCTGTTTTCTTCATTGACAAGTCCAGGTTTTTTCCCTTTGGTTTCTAGCAGATACCGGAATTGCTTCTTTCTGTAGAAAGACAGGAGATATAGAGAGTTACCAAGAGATTTATTAAAATGTGTCTATTTTTTGTTGACTTTCGAGGGAAGCATATGCTTTTTGGAATGTCTGTTTTATGAGGTTGAGTTATTTATTTGAACTCAGTTCAATATCCCAATCTTTCTACTAATTAAGCTTGTCAACCCAAATTCTTTTGTTTCATAACTACCAATCATCAACATAAACATGTCTCAACCATTTCTAAAGGGAACAAATTCTACCCTAAATAAATCAATACAAAATTTAAATAATCACAGAACACAAAACAACCCAATTAAAGGTGTAGTAGGCCAAATTCTCTAAGTCATTATCTTTTGTAAAACATATATTACCTCTTATAAATCACACAAATAGTATGTAATTCCATTATGCAGCTCAGTAGTATTACTCATAGCTACAAAATGGGATGGTATACTGGTTTAACTTTTAGGCAAAACCCAAATAAACAAAACCCCAAACCTCCATGTGTTAGCATAATGGGGCAAAATCCTACTAGGAGGTAAATAATGAAACTGGAAACTTCATTTGATTATGAAGAACATAAATAGTGCTCAGAGCATCACTGGCACACCCATTAGCCTAGACAGAGAACTGCAACTCATCTCTAATGAAGGTTGATTTCTGTCCACCAGACATAGGGTGTCTCTAAGTGAAGGGGTATTACTACTTTACTGTAAACTGAACTACAGATTGGGAAGAGAAGAGGAATAGATCTTTTAAAACTTTTTTTCCCTTTTCCAATTTAAAAGCGTAAGAGCAATTTTAGAAATTTTAAGGAGCAACATTTTGAAAAGTATGAAGAAACAGATAAAAATCATAAATCTATAGCTCATAAATCTCTATAAATCTGTAACACTGTTCACTTTCAATATATTTTTTTTGCAGGCTCTTGCTATGAATTTTTGTAAAAAGTTAAGATCATACTAAACATTCAGTGTTGTATACCTATTTCCATTCAATGCTATACAATAAACATTTTCTATGTCATTAGAATTAAATGAATGAATAAAATTCAATTGTGATATTAATCAATTTACCTAATGAGGCCCTTGTTTTGGATATTTAGGTAGTATAATTTTCTCATTTTTATAAAGAAGAAGGTGAGTAACATATAGATCTTTACCTGCATTTTCTTGGCTTTTTAATTACCAAAGCTATGCATTTATAAATTTTATATCACTTACATTAGTCTTTTCAAATAATCAATTTTTCACTAATTCTGTTTTTTTTTTTTTTAAGATTTATTTATTTGAGAGAGACAAAGAGAATGAGCAGGGGGGAGGGCTAGGACGTGGGGGAGGAGAATCTTTCAGCAGACTCCCTGCTGAGTGGAGCCCTATGTGGGGAGACATTTTTTAAAAATCGAATATTTAAAAATTACACAAGGACATCTTTGAAATGTCTGCCCCATTTCTTATAAACTGCAAAACACTATAAAATTGCTCTATAACTTGCATTTTTATTTTCTAAGACATCTTACAGACTGTTTCACATCAGAACCTCTATTTTTTGAGTTGCAAGTCATTGGTACTTTATTAGTGGAAATCTAGTGAGTTTTCATATTTTTGCTATTATAAACACTGGCTGCAGTGAAAATCCTTGTGCTCATGTAAAACACTATCTGAAAAAAATTCCGTTAAGTGAAATTACTAAGCCAAAGGGAACATAAATTTAACATTTGTTAGGTATTGCTAAGAATTGCCTCAACTTACACCACCAGCTGTAAAAGAATTCTGTTTCAACATGCTGTATACCATCAAACTTGTAGTCTTTCCCCAACAAAGTTGTCTTATTGTTTTAAAATTTTCATGTCTATGACTTTGAGGTTAAACATCTTTTTTAAGTTTAAAGGCATTGTATTTTGTTTTCTGGGAAACCAAGCTGCTTCTCCTGTTTCTTTGTGTTTCCATGAACTGGGTAAATTTTTGGCTCATTATTTTCTAATTTTATGATATGATTAGAAAACAGTGATCTGTTTGTTTTTTGGAAAACATGGAGACTTTCTTTGAATTTAATATATGTCCAATTTTCACAAACATTTCACAGGTATTTGAATAGAATTTGTTTCTGAATTGGGAATAAGAGTCTGGAAATAAAATCATAAATAGAATTATTTGATAAAGTGCATTAACTGTGTTATCCATATGCTTCATTTTGGTTTATTTGATCTACTGATCCATTAGATACGTATCTATCATAACATGAATTTGTTAATGTATACTTGTACTTGTTGACAGCTTTAGGAGCTTAGTTACATTAAGTTTCATGATTATCATCTTTTTTTTGTAGATTATAGCTTTTGGTGTCATCAATTCTAGTATCACTAGTATTAATATTCATAGATTTATTTGTTGCTGTTGTTGGCATTTCCCTGTTACATATTTTCATTCTTTTATTTTCAAACTTTATATATTGTTTTCTTCAGGGGTATTTCTCAAATATAACATGTAACTCAATTTTTAATGCTATTGATGACTACTATCTATTAATAGGGGAATTTTATTCATTAATATTATTATAACTAGTGTTTATTTTTTTTCTTCCCTTCCAGCTTTTTGTTGATCTTTTTTCCTTTTAGTGGTTTGGAATCTATACATCTAGTCTTTCTTCCTAATGGCAGTCCTTAAAATTTTAATATACACAGTTAAACATGTATTTTTCCACCAACTTCTGGTGCTAATTAGTACCTATTATTACTCCTAAGGGGCAAAAAACTTAGCAAATTTAACTTTCTTAGCCTTAGGACTTTCTGGGATTTTTATTTTCAGGTTACTAAATTATTTTTCCTAATACGTTAATTTTTTTTGATAACTATAATTTTTATTTATTTATTTCCACACCATTAGTTTTTTTTTAATTCAATGCTTCCTATTTCTTGCATTCACTTTGCATTTTGTAGCATTCTCTCCTTTGGAACTTTTTTCAAGTAATTCTACAGGTTTTTTTTAATGGGATTTAGATTTTCCCAATCAGATACACTTGGGTAAGACCTGAAACCAGAACTGAGATAAGTGGAGAGTAGAGGTAGCACACAGTTACCCATTTTCTGGGTACAAATTCCATTAGGGAAACATGGTTCTGCAACCAGGTTCTGGGCATAGGAGTGGGGAATTTCCTGATCCCCAATGTAGTTAAAGTGGGGTTCCAAGTGGATGCTGAAGGTTGCAACTGAGATGACAGTCTCCTTATCAGCTAGCGCCCTGAGCAATAGTGGCAGTTTGCTTGGTGGGCTGGCTCTGTTTTACTAGTCTGGGAGTCCTCAGACTGCTTCCCCGCCCCTTCCAATGATTGTATAGACAACTAATTCTTTGTCTATCAGTCATTTTCTGCTAATTCTAGCCAGAATGAATTCTCTTATCTATAGCTGAATCATGACTGACATACCATCCTTGACCTTTCTCCTTCCATCCATGCACAATTTCTCAGTGTGTGTCAGGTATATGTCTTCTCGCTGTCTTAGTTCATGCCTTCAGAATCTCCCTCTTGGACTATCATGATGAGCCTCTTGGTTAGTCACCAGTTCTTCCATCTCTGTCTGCTTAAATAGCAGCCTTTCCAGAATATACATCTAATTGCATGATCATTGTACTTAATTACAAAGCACAAGTATTTATTTTTGCTTTGAATGGACTACAAAACTCTTTAAAAAAAATCAGACCAAAATCTATCTTCATTTCCTGTCACTATTTACAATTATCCCATGCTCCAATTATCCTAAACTTTTTACAATTCCTTGCACCTTTGCAGAACTCTTTCCCCTATACCCTGTACCTGAAAAACTCCTACTCATTCCTAAAGAGCTTGATAAAATGTTACATCCTCTGTGAAGCTTTCCCTTATGTTCTTCCAAACAGCACTTGGTTTCTCTTATACTCCTATGGCCCTCTCTGAAATCTGAAACATTTACATTCTAACTGTTTACATATATCTTTAAATTATTACCTTATAAGCCACACAAGAGCAAGAATTTTGTCTTATTCATCTTTATACCCCAACACTTTGAAGAGGGCCAATCACAGACAAACTTAGGATTAATGTTTGTAGGATGCATAAATGGTAATTAAGAGATGTGTGAAATTGATTCCTTTTTCCTAGTATAAAATTATTTTTTTTTAAAAGATTTTATTTATTTATTCATGAGAGACACAGAGAGAGAGGCAGAGACATAGGCAGAGGAAGAAGCAGGCTCCATGCAGGGAGCCTAATGTGGGACTTGATCCCGGGTCTCCAGGATCATGCCCTGGGCTGAAGGAGGTGCTAAACCGCTGAGCCACCAGAGCTGCCCTACAACATTAATTCTATAAAAATGATAAAAATTAAAGATTACCTGGCATCACCCAGAATTGAAATCAGACGGTACTGGGGTAGCTCGGAAGATGCGACGTGTGCTAGGATTCCAAAGAGCCTTTCAGCCATTATCATATCATTCTGCGTCACCTGAAGAGATACAATGGAGAGGGGACAAAATGACACTGTCTCTAGCTTGGCACAATTAGCGCAATTGCAAAGAAATTTGTAGCATGAATATTTTCTTTTAGTTCAGGAAAGTACCTCCTCCTGGGCTGTGAGAGGAGAGTTCTCATTGACATCACTTTCTTCCCTAACTTAATTGGAATGAAGATGTATAAATGTGGCTCATGGTGATAGAGGACAATAGAGTTGATAAGTTAGCTCTGTCTGAAAGCAGTGTTCCTTGAGAATTATACTTGAGGCAACTTAAATTCTGAATGAATTTTTTTCAGAAATCCTATAGTTTCTTGGAGTAAAATGATTTAGGGTGAAAATTCTCAAGTATCAATGGAATAGACTCATTTTAATATGTCAAAGGTAAAGCAAGGTATTGCTCATACTTTGCTTCTGTAAGAATAATTTTGTCCCTTTCTTAGGGATGGAACATTAGATAAACAAGGATACTCTTGTTCAGTCTAATATTATGTCCACCTTTCTCTCCACAAGGATTAACTTGCCAGGTATAAGGATTAACTTAACAGGTATTCTCTGTGAGGGCTTATTCCTGTGTTAACCAAGAAAGTACTAAAATCTAAAAGTGGGGGGTGCCTGGGTGGTTCAGTCAGTTACAAGTCTGCCTTCAGCTCAGGTCAAGATCTCAGGATCCTGGGAGATTAAGAGTGTGCCTTTGGCTCAGGTTAACATCCTGGGGTCCTGGGATTGAGCCCCCTGTCAGGATCCCTGCTCAGTGAGGAGTCTGCTTCTGCCTCTCTCACTGCCCCTCCCCGCTTCCACCCACACTTGTGTGCTCTCTCTCAAATTAAAAAAAATCTCTTAAAAATTTTTAAAAATAAAAGCTGAAAGTGGGACTTGGATTAATATCTAGGCACATTTTCTTTAATATAAAGTAAGGTTGCTTGTATTTTTTTTTAAGATTTTATTTATTTATCCATGAGACACACAGAGACATAGAGAGAGGCAGAGACACAAGCAGAGGGAGAAGCAGGCTCCATGCAGGGAGCCCGACATGAGACTTGATCCCGGGTCTCCAGGATCATACTCTGGGCCGAAGGCGGTGCTAAACCACTGAGCCACCCGGGCTGCTCCAGTTGCTTGTATTTTAAATACTATCTGTTTGTCTAAATAATTCAATGATTCCCAACCAGGGGCCATTTTGGCCCCTAGGGAACATTTGACGTCTGGAGACATTTTTGGTTATCACAACTAGCAGAGAGGTGCCACTAGAATCTAGTGGGTTGAAGCCAGGGATGCTGCCAAACATTCTATATTGCACAGGGCAGCTCCCACAACAAAGGATTACTTGGCCAAAATGTCACAGGTAACTATACCCAGGCTGAGAAACCTGGGTATAGTTAAATTTTGGAACTTACAAAAATTCATTAATACTAGCTGTAAGATACTCCACAGTCGTTTTTCAAAAAATAAACCCATAATTCACAAGCATCTTATATACATGACTCACTGAAGACTCACACTTTCCCTAAGACCCTCAGAGTTCACAGTTCTCAAATCTTTCCTTTAGCTGACAACTAAGTTTGTTTGGTCTAACATAGTCACCTAGTGGCCAGTGCAAGCCACTACTCCATCTTTTCTTGATGCTCACAATTCAAATTTAATTCTACCTCAAGCAATATTACTCTCTCTCACATACAAAGAAAAGTAGGTACATAGGATAATATTACTACGCATTGCCACGGTTGAGATAAGCAGCTTTATTTTGGCTGTTAATAAAGAGTCAAATATCCCTGGCACTGACATTTTAGAAACTTTAAATCAGAGTAAGTTATATTGGTTCTTTATAATTCTTCTGTATTTTATGTAATTATATTGTACCATTCCTTCCTATTTCAAGGTTTTACAAAGATTGGTACACCTCTAATAGTGATCCATGTCTGGGTAAATATACTACTTAGGTTAATGGAGTCAACAGTTTGGCCATTAATGAAGGAGACTACTCATCCAGAGCCAAAACAACTATTCTACTTCCAGTCCAGGGTAGCTTTGGAAAACTTTGTGAGTAATTATTAGGTCTGACCAATGACTCACAACCTCTCTGGGAAAGTATTAGGGAGTATACAAGAGTACACAAGACTGAACCCAATCTCTTGGGAACTAGCTGGAGAAATCAGTAGTCTAAAGGTTCCAGATTTATCCTACATCTTCGACAGACGGCTGATACTGTGGTCATGAGCCTACCATGGTTGATGCAAATTTCACTTAGCTGTTGTACACTGACCCAAAGCTCTCCAGTCTCTTAACGCTCTAAGATTTTTGGAGTGCTCGGCCAGAGGTACTTGTAGTACATCAGCTGCAGAGAAATACAGTTGCTATTACCACTATACTGGCAAATTTCATTACAGCTCATTTTACAATAAGGAGGTCTTCTGAATTTTAAGAGATAATTGTAATAATACTGGCAGCATATTAGAGATTTTCTTTCTTTGGAGGATGATTCAAATTCAGTGCAGGAATTCCACAGGACTGGAAGAAGCATAGTTTCGCTCTTTTCTTCCAAAACAGAATTTAGAGAACATGGTCTTTGGATAGCAGGAAGATTACCCTTGTGACAAACTTAGCAGAATCAATCTGAAAAATAACCCTTCATTAATAATATTCGGGGCCTGAGCTATACAGTGCAGGTAATCCATAGGCAGCTGTTACATACTATTAAAGCAGTCCAGACATTTACATATGCTTGTTTAACTTCCTTTTTTCCTCATTTTTACTTTCTCTTCTTTTACCTTTCTTCCTTATTTCTTCTTATCTTTTCTTTTTTAAACCATTCTTCTTTCCCTGTGTACATTCTCCTTTTTTCTCACTTTATTCCTCCTTTCCTCTACCATGACCCTTGTCAGCTGACCTTTGGGTATTACTTCCCCATCCTTCTCATGTGCCCGGCAGTCTGCAAAACACTTTGAAACATACAAAGATCACAGTACCTACCTAAGTGGTTTTTTTTTTAAAACTGTCATCCTACCAACATTTTACTTCTCTGAACATTTACAAACAACAGTAAAAGTATTTGCTTTTCACCATGATTTGGCTGCTATTTTTAAAGGCTGCCTAGTGCTTTAGAAGTTTTATTTTTTGATAGATTTTTAGTTTTTTAATGTTGTAAATGTCAAGATTTGGGAAAGACCCACAATATTTCTCAAAATTTCTATCATGGTTCCTGAAATTCCTGGCCACTTTTTTACTATTTCCCCTAAAATGGAATATTTTCATTCTACAGTTGACTTGGTGTTTAGCTTACCTCGGTCCCATTTATTTTCTGCATGCTAAAATGGCTCAGCCTAAACAGTACATAGTATTTCCAGAGTGTAAAATTGACAACTGGATTTCCTTGAGGATCAATTGTCAACTGGTCGACATGACGGAGTTGAGCAAGTGCATTAAATTGTTGCAGCATTACAAGATTTGTTTCCTTGAATTTAAGGTGCTGCAATGATAAAACATAAAAAAGAGTTAAACATTGAATTACCATCTTAAAAATTAAAGTTTCACTGATCACTGCCCAAGAAATCTGTAATTCAGGATTGACTAATACATTTTCAATTACATTAAATTAACTGAATCTACTAAATTTATGTAATTGTAATCCATCTGATGCATCATTGATGGAATCCATTAATCTACCCAGTATTGAATTCAAAGTGATTTCCCATCTGCAAAGGATGCACTCCATTTACTAGCAAACTAGGATCCTTAAAAGTAAATAAATGTTCAATAATTCAGATTTTTAGGCATTACAGTGATTTTATATACTTTACAGTGAAATTAAATCTACAAAGGAAAGATTAGAAATAAAACATTCAGAATTTTATAAATACAGGACTCACAATGCTTCTGAGAAGCATCAGTCATTATTACCTGTATCTTGCCAATTACTACACAGCCTAGTTAAACTGGCCATGGGAAAGGAAAATCATTAAAACTGAAATGCTAATGTAAGTGTTCTTTCTGTGAAATTGGATGCTCTTTTCTGAACATATTGTCTCCACTTCTATCTATCTTCTTTATGGAGGATGGTGTGGCAAAAGAAAAAGAACTATGAGAGGGCAGGTGAAGGAAATTATATGGCTAACAGAGAAAAACACAATTAACTCAAGGGAGAACTCACAGTTTCTACAAATACAAATACATACTAATAAGTAATATAAGAGTACCACAAAAAGCTAATTGGAAAAACTGGAAAAAGCTAATTTTTCAACCTTATTTTTTTAAATAATTTTAATTCCAGTACAGTTAACACACAGTGTTCTATTAGTTTCGGGTGTACATTATAGTGATTCAACAATTCTACACATTACTCAGTGCTCATCACAATGGTGTACTCTTAATTCTCTTCACCTATTTCGCCCATCCTCCCACCCACCTCCCCTCTGGTGACCATCAGTTTGATCTCTGTAGTTGAGTCTGTTTTTTGATCTTTCTTTTTTTTCATACATATACATATATATATATGAAATATATGTTTATTGCATATATCCTTATATACATATACATTCATACCTACATACAATGGAATATTATTCAGCCATTAAAAAAGAATAAAATCTTGCCAAATATCACCCAAGTGTCCATCCATTCATCATAGTTCCATAGTTTGGCTATAAGGGTGCACATAACTCTTCAAATTTGTGTTTTCATATTCTTTGGGTAAATACCTAGTAGTGCAATTACTGAATGGTAGAGTAGTTCTATTTTTAATTTTTGGAGGAACCTCCATACTTCATCCGCAGTGGCTGCACCAGTTTGCATTCCCCACCAACAGTACATAAAAGTTCCTTTTTCTCCACATCCTAGCCAACACCTGTTGTTTCTTGCCTTTTGGGTTTTAGCCATTCTGACAGGTGTGAAGTGATATTTCATTGTTTTTTATTGCATTTCCCTGATGATGAGTGATGTTGAACATCTTTTCGTGTGTCTGTTGGTTATCTGTTTGTTTTCTTTGGAGAAATGTCTGTTCATGTCTTCTGCCCATTTTTAAATTAGATTATTTGTGTAGGGGCTGCCCGGGTGGCTCAGTGGTTTAGCGATGCCTTCGGCTCAGGGTGTGATCCTGGAGACCTGGGATGGAGTCCCACGTTGGGCTCCCTGCATGGAGCCTGCTTCTCCCTCTGCCTGTGTTTCTGCCTCTCTCTCTCTCTCTTTCATAAATAAATAAATAAAATCTTAAAAAAAAGATTATTTGTGTATTTGTGGTTGAGTTGTATAAGTTCTTTATACATTTTGGATACTGATCCTTTATTGGATATGTCATTTGCAAATATCTTCTCCCATTTAATAGGCTGCCTTTTAGTTTTATGGACTGTTTCCTTTGTTGTGCAGAAATTTTTTATGTATTCCCAATAGGTTATTTCTATTTTTGTTTGCCTGGTCTCAGGAGACCTATCTAGAAAGAAGTTGCTTTGGCCCATGTGAATTAAGTTCCTTTGTTCTTTTCTACGATTTTTATGGTTTCAGGTCTCACATTCAGATCCTTAATCCATTTTGAATTTATTTTTGTTTATGGTGTAAGAAAGTGGTCCAGTTTCAT
Organism: Vulpes vulpes; assembly: GCF_048418805.1. NCBI lineage: Eukaryota > Metazoa > Chordata > Mammalia > Carnivora > Canidae > Vulpes > Vulpes vulpes. The sequence continues at coordinate 74,482,205 of NC_132794.1, read as the reverse complement.
TCCTTTGCATGTAGCTGCCCAACAATATTGTTGAAAAGACAGGTTTTTTTTTCCCGTTGCATATTCTTGCCTCCTTTGTCAAAGATTAATTGACTATATAATCATGGGTTTATTTCTATGCTCTCTATTCTGTTGCATTGATCTATGTATCTATTTTTGTGCCAGTACAATACTGTTTGGATTACTACTAGTACACTACTAGTATACTACTAGCTTTGTAGTATACTTTGAAATCTGGGATTATGATACCTTCACTTTTGTTCTTCTTTTTCAAGATTGCTTTAGCTATTTGGTATTTTTGTGGTTCATACAAATTTTAGGATTGTTTGTTGTAGCTCTGAAAAATGCTGGTGGTATTTTGATAGGGATTGCATTAAATGCGTAGATTGCCTTTGGTAGTATGGACATTTTAACAATATTTTTTCTTTCATTCCATGAGCACAGAATACCTTTGCATTTCTTTGTGTCACCTTAAATTTCTTTCATGAATGTTTTATAGTTTTCAGAGTACGGGACTTTCATCTCCTTGGTTAAATTTATTCCTAGGTATTATTTTTGGTGCCACTGTAAATAGTACTGTTTAATTTCTCTTTCTGTGACTTTATTATTAGTGTATAGAAATGCAGTGAACTTCTGTATATTGATTTTGTATCCTGTGAACTTACTAAATTATCAGTTCTAGTAGTTTTTGGTGGAGTCTGTTAGTTTTCTATGTATAGTATCATGTTGTCTGCAAACAGTTTTACTTCTTCCTTACCAATTTGGATGGCTTTTATATTTTTTCTTGTCTGATTGCCATGGCTAGGACTTCCAGTACTATTCTGAATAAAAATGGTGAGTAGATATCCTGGTCTTGTTTCTGATCCCAGGACAAATCTCTCAGTCTTCCACCATTGAGTAGGATGTTAGCTATGAGTTTTTGTATATGGCCTTTATTATGTTGAGGTGTGTTCCCTCTAAAACTACTTTGTTGAGGGTTTTTATCATGAATGGATCTTGTGCTTTGTCAAATGCTTTACTGTATCTGTTGAAATGATTGTATGATTTTTTATTCTCTTATTGATGTGATGTATCACGTTGATTGATTTGTAAATACTGAACTACCCTTGCAATACAGGGATTAAATCCCACTTGATCATGGTGAATTTTTAAAAAATGTATTGTTGGATTTGGTTTGCTAGTATTCTGTTGATAACTTTTCCATCTATGTTCATCAAAGTTATTGGTCTGTAGCTCTCTTTTATTGTACGTCTTTCTCTGGTTTTGGTATCAGGATAATGGTGGCCTCATAGAATGAATTTGGAAGCTTTTCCTCCTCTTCTATTTTTTGAAATAGTTTGAGAATAGGTATTAACTTGTCTTTAAATGTTTGGTAGAATTCACCTGTGAAACTGTCTGATCCTGACTTGTTTGTTGGAAGGTTTTGATTCCGATTCAGTTTCATTGCTGGTAATCAATCTATTCAAATTTTCTTTTCCGGATTCATTTTTGGTAGTTTATATGTTTCTAGGAATTTTTAAATTACTCCTAGGTTATCCAGTTTGTTGGCTTATATTTTTCATAATATTTTCTTCTATCCTTTATATTTCTGTGGTTTTGGTTGTTATTTCTTTTACTTTTTATTTTATTTGAGCCCTCTTTCTCTCTCTCTCACATGAATCTGGCTTGAAGGTTTATTAATTTTGTTGCTCTCTTCAAAGAACCAGCTCCTGGTTTCATTGATCGATTATTTTTAGATTCTATTTCACTTATTTCTGCTCTTTTTTTATTTCCTTCCTTCTACTCATTTTGGGTTTTGTTTGTTCTTCTTTTTCTAGCTTCTTTAGGTGTAAGATTAGGTTGCTTTGAGATTTTTTTTTCACTTCCTAGGGTAGGCCTGTACTGCTCTAAACTTCCCTCCTAGAACACTTTTTACTGCATCCTAATCATTTTGGATCATTGTGTTTTCATTTTCATGTCTCTATGTATTTTTTATTTCCTCTTTGATTTCTTGGTTGACCCATTCATTGTTGAGTAGCATGTTATTTAACCTCCATGTATTCATCCATTGTGTTCTTTCCTGATTTTTTTTTTTTTTTTTTTTTTTGTAGTTGATTTCTAGTTTCACAGTGTTGTGGTCAGAAAAGATGCGTGATAGGACTTCAGTCTTTTTTAATTTGCTGAGACTTGTTTTGTGGCCTAATATGTGATGTATTCCAGAGAATGTTTCATGCACACTTGAAAAGAACATGTATTCTGCTGTTTAGGATGGAATGTTCTGAATATATGTTAGATCCACCTGGTCCAATGCATCCTTCAAAGCCTCTTTCTCCTTGCTGATTATCAATTTGGAAGATGTATCCATTGATATAAATGGGGTGTTATGTTTTTAGCTGCTTAATGTATTTGGGTGCTTCCATGTTGGGTGCATAAGTATTTGCAACTATTACAACTTCTTGTTGGATTGTTTCCTTTATTATATAGTGTCTTTGTCTTTTGTTACAGTCTTTGTTTCAACATCTATTTTGTCTGGTATAAGTATTGCTACCACAGCTTTCTTTTCACTTTCATTCGTATGATAAATACTTTTCCATTCCTTCACTTTCAATCTGCAGGTGTCTTTAGGTCTGAAAAGAGTCTCTTGTAGGCAGCATATAGATGGGCCTTGCTTTTTTATCCATTCCATCATTCCATGTCTTTTGATTGGAGCATAGTCCATTTCCATTCAAAGTAATTATTGATGGGTATGTACTTATTGCTATTTTGTTGTATATTTTATATTTGTTTTAGTAGTTCTTCCCTGTTTCTTTCTTCTCTTACTCTCTCTCATGGTTTGCTGACTTCTTTCTCTTTATTTTTTGCCAATTACTGGTTTTTGATTTGTAGTTACCATTAGGTTTATATATAACATCTTATGCATATAGTAGTCTATATTAAGTTGATAGTTGCTAAAGTTTGAACCCATTCTAAAAGCACTAAGTTTTTATCCCTCTCTCCTCCACATTTTAGATATATTGTGTCATACTTTACATCTTTTTCTGGAGACTTTGACTGATTTTTATGGATATACTTAATTTTACTGCTTTTGTGCTTCCTACTTTTCTTACTCCTTAGAGTCTTTCCTTTCCACTCAGAGTCCCTTTTAACATTTCTTGTAGGGCTGGTTTAGTGCTGATGAATACTTTTAATTTTTGTTTGTCTGGGAATTTTTTTTTAAATTTACTTATTTGTGAGACACACATACAGAGAGGCAGAGACATAGGCAGAGGGAGAAGACATAGGCAGAGGCTCCATGGGGAGCTGATGTGGGACTCTATCCCAGGACCCCAGGATGATGACCTGAGCCAAAGGCAGATACTCAACCACTGAGCCCCAGATGACCCTTGTGTGGGAATTTCTTTATCTCTTCTCCTATTCTGAATGATAGCCTTGTTGAATAGATTATTCTCGGTTGCAGATTTCTTTCTTTCAGCAGTTCAAATATATCATGCCACTCCTTTCTGCCCTGTGAAGTTTCTGCTGAAAAAAAATCAGCTGTTATGTAACTATTTTCTCTTCCTTTGCTGCTTTCAAAATTCTTTTATCACTACTTTTTGCCATTTTAATTACTGTGTCTTGGTGTGGACCCCCTTGGGTTCATTTTGTTGTAGGCTCTCTATGCCTCCTGAATCTGGATTTCTGTTTTCCCAGCTTTGGGAAGTTTTCAGCTACTATTTCCTCAAATAAATTTGCTGCCCCCTTTTCTCTGTCCTCCTCTTCTGAGGTCCTGATTCTGTGAAGATTATTACACGTATGGTGTTGCTGAGTTCCATAAGTCTATTTTCATATTTTATTGTTTTCTCTCCCCTGTTCAGCTTGATTGCTCTCCATTATTCTGTCCTCCAGATTGCTGATCTGTTCTTCTGCTTCTTCTAGTCTACTATTTATTCCATTTAGTGTATTTTTAATTTCAACTACTGAGTTCTTCATCTCTGATTGGTTCTTTTTTATGTTTTTTAAAATCTCTTCAGAGGGTCTCACTGAAGTCCTCCACTCTTTTTTCAAGTGAGTATCTTTATAATCATTACTTTAAATCCTCTATCAGGTACATTACTTATCTCCATTCCATTTAGCTTTCTTGTGATTTTTGTCCTGCTCTTTCATTTGGGACATATTTCTGTTTCCTATTTTGTCTAACTCTCTTTGTCTGTTTCTCTGTGTTGAAAATGTCAGCTCATCTCCTGCTTTTGAAAGTAGCAGCCTTATAATAAAGAGTCCTGTAGTGCCCTTGCAGAGCAATATCCCCTATTCACCAGAACATGGTACACTTCAGTAGTATCTCCTGTGTGTGTTGCATGTGCCCTGTTGTGGCTGAGCTGTGTTTGCCTTAAGTCCAGTCACTTGCAATGGCTCTTGGCCCGTTGTGGGAGAGGGAAATGGTCCCTATGTTGTTAGTGGACCAGTTAGGGGGGCTGTCTTGGCTTGAGTTGAGTCAGGCCAGGTGTTTGCCAGAGCAGGGCTCTTTCTCACTGTTGTCCCCTGAGAAGCATTCACTGGTGGGCAAGGCCTGCACTCAGACCCAATATCTGCCCCCAGCCCATTGCTGGTGCCACAGTCAGACTGGTGTGTGTTGTTATCTTCCTCTCTGACCAGGGCAAGAGTCCCTTTGGAGTAGTGTTAGCCCCTTTTGGGGCTGCTTCACAGTGTCAGGTTTGTGGCACCACTTTGGAATGACTCTGGTCAAGAGCATATTAGAGGGGACAGGTCCCATAGGAGGGTACAGCTGCAGGGTACATGGTGCCACCAAGGTCTGCATCCATCCACTGCAGGGAGGGACCGGCAGCCACTCAGGAAACCTCCTGCCCAGGTCAGGATGGAGGGGGCATGTTCACAGAAGCATGTGGGGATGGTGCATGCTGTTCACAAGCTAGGTGGAGAGTGCTGGTGTTGTGCTAGTTCCTACATGTGTCTGTGTATCTAGGCTTGGAGTGGGGGGGGGGGGGGGGTGGCACCTACCAGCATTTCTGTTCTTGGAAAAAGTCTCCACAAGATCCCTGCCCCTCCAGCACATGCTCTGAGGCCAGTAAATAAATCTCCTTCCCATAAATCCCAGGCATTTTTCAAACTGCTGCTTCTATACTGTATGTCAGTAGGGCAGTTTGTTGTGTCATATCTTTAAAGATAAAGATTTAGTTTCCTCTTGCCCACTGGCTCTCCCAGAGCCGTGTTTGCTTATTTTTAAATTTCCAGCGGTTAATCCCCACTGATTGTAAGAACTCATGGAGTTAGGCCCCTCTGGTTTTCAAAGCCAAATGTTCGAGGGATTTGTCTTCCCTCCCTCCCTGGGAGGCCTGGCATAGGGGTCTGTCCCTCTCCTCTCCCGTGAACAGTCCCACAAGTCGGTTTACCTTTTGAGCTGTCTCTGCCCTCCCTACCCTCTTCGATGTGGCCCCTTTGTTACATTTAGCTTTGGAGAGTCTGTTCTGCCAGTCTTCAGGTCATTTTCTGGGTTTTTACACAAATGTGGGTGTTATCTACTTGTATCCACAGGATGAGGTGAACTTAGGATCTTCCTACTCCACCATTTTCTCCTTCTCGAACTAATTCTAAATGAGCTACTAAAATTATTTTAAATGTTGTTAGGAGACTACTATAAAAATTATATACCCATTAATACTGGGTAGAATAAATGGATACATACTATAAGATTAGGTGAAGTCCTGAAGAGTGCTTTATAAATAGAAATACATAATTTGAATGAAATTATATTAGTCCTTTATATCCCACAAAGAATTATTATATATAGAGAGAATTTCAAGGCCACTTATGAATACTAATTTAAATCCCAGATCCAGAAAATCAACACAAAAGCTTAGTCTCCCTGCCAGATAGGAACTGCATAAATAAAAGTTAAAACAGGTCTTTGGCCTGAACACACAAGTCATGACTGAGAATAATTCAAATATACTACCAAAAGGAAATGTTTACCAGAGAATTAGGAAATTTAATCTTCAATTTGGGAAGCACTTGGACAATTTCATCAAATTCTATGAAAGTGAAGGACACTGTTGTCACCATTCCTGCTGTCTGAACACTCCAATTCCGATCTAGAGATTCCAGTGCTCCTGAGCCATATAGAGAAAGTGTGTCCCCATCCACTTCAACAAGGTGTGTGTCTGTGACAGATAAACCTTGTAAAGCACTGGTGAGTCCTGAGTCCAGAGACCTGGAAAATGCAGCATACAATGAAAATCTTATCATGAAAAATAAATAATAGACAATAAAAGCTTGTTGGCAAAGGTATTTGAAATTTTAAATTCATTTTTTGATTTCAATAATTAAACCCAGAGCACCAAACACTAAATTTCAATAGAATATTGGGAACTTGTGTATTCTTCTAGTTATACATTTTAATTCAAAAAAAGAGGCACAGAACAAAAAAAAAAAAATACCACTTTAAACCCAAATTATTTATGTCAATTAAAGGTACTGATATCCTATTTAGTTTTAAAACAATCAACTTAGTAATATCATGGATATCTTTTCTCTTTTTCTGATTCTTTTCGTGATAGTACAAATATGTTTTCCTAATCTATAAAGTATTCTGCTGTCTAGCAGGAAAAAAAACGCACTTTATAGAACACTATTTCTATATTAAGAACCATATGAAAATATGTCTATAAAAGAGTTGGGAAGACACATAAATACTGTTAACAATAGTTTACCTCTCAGAAGCTAGATTAAGGGGTAACTTTGACTTTCTATTTTTGAATACCTCAATGTTGGTTGACATTTTGCAATTGTATACTACAGTTATAAGTAGTAAAATTAATGAAGATTTCTTCCCCGTTTTGAAATTAAAAATGAAAAATAATCCACTATTTAAAGCTGTCTCTCTCTATATATATACGTATATAAAGACACACACACATATATAATATACATAAAATCACATACTCTACTGAAAATAATTGTTACTATTTCCAAAGTAGAAGCCACATTTTTTTTTGTAAAAGGTACCCAAATGATAGACAAAGAAGAAAAGAAATAGCTCAACCCAACTCAAATTTTCTGATTTGTGAACAGAGACATAACTATTTACTTACCTGGTTTCAAATCTCAAACAACATTTTACTTTTGTTCTATATGCTTTCATTCAGCTATCTTTACCTTCCAAGAGTATTTATTTACCCTTACTAATATTAGTACTTTGCCTTGCTTTGTGCTTCTGTGAATTTTAATATACTTCTCCAATATATCATTTCTCTTAGTGTATCATAAGTATATGTTTACAATTTGCCTTCTCTATCAGTTAATTCCTGGAGGCTAAAGACTATATTTCCTCATCTTTGGGGCACTGAAGCATAGTAATATATTTTCACAATGTATGTTAAATAAATGGATAATTAAGGATCTTCAAATTTTTTATAATGCTGATATTGGAGGAAAAGACTGACAAACCATTACCTTGTTTTTACTATGTTTTACTGGACTTATGTATATTTATTTTGGAGGCATCAGTTAGCCCGTAACACACCCGTGCATACAATAATAAGCTGGGTAATAATATCAGTCAATTTGAAGTGAATATGCAACCAAGAAAATACAAAGAGGCTTGATTTCTGCCAGGCTAGGGCTTAGGACAATGATTATTATATGGCAGTAGTTAGACATTTAACGAGCAGTAGTATTTGAATAACCTATAATCCTATAAAGGTAAAGGCTAATAACAGAATTTAAAAAGATAGAACTAGCAGTTCCTTATATTGTACTTTGTGTGATACCTTTGTGTTGAGCTATGTAAACATATAATTATTTCTGGAATAAGATAAAGGATAGAAGTTATATTTCACTGCTACTAAAATATAGACGTCTTGCTGAAAAGAGTGCATACCCCTGTTACAACACTTAACATACTACATGGCAATTACCTGCTTACTTGTCTGTCTCTCTCACAGTGATCTTTGAGGGCTCCAACTTTGTCACATTTAGTAGATCCACCATCTAGCATTGCTCCTAGCATATTTTATATTCAATAAATATTTCTTGAATGAATTAATCAAGTGAGACAATTATGACGTTTTTAATGATTGTCTACTGAGTCTTAAGAAGGATGTTCTGATTGTAAGCTATGATTTGAACAAACGGGCAGAATCAGTGATCCAGATACAAAAGGGTTAGCAAGGTGCTCTCAGGTAAGGCAAAGGCAAATAATGAAGACATAAGGTCAAGGCAAGAAAAAAAAAAACCTATCTAGTTGCCTAATGGCCATGATACCCAGCAAACCAAGTTCATTTTAATGTAAAAATGACGGAGAATCAGAGCTATGTATCAAAAATATGGATAAATCCTTTGAGAAGGGTAATGTACTATATCACATTTTTGGAAGTATGTTACCTTTCTTTTTCTTTTCCATGTGATTAAAAATAAAAGAATATAAACTCCAAGATAAAAGTCTTTCATCAGAAAGGGATTATTTATTTTGTAGAAAGGTTTGTCAAGCAGTCTGTTGGGAAAATAAGTGAAATAATAAGCCTAAACTCAGGAAAATAGTAATATGGTTACAAAAGAAAGCAGAGGTAATCTCTAACTTATATAAATCTCACATGGACATTTTGTAAAAAATAAAGGTGAGTTTTCTGGGCAACAGGAAATGTAGCACCTGTTAAATTAGGTCACACTGTTGCTAACTCATTTTAGTTATTTTCTGAATGAGGCTTGAATTTAGCCTCAAACTCTGGCCAATATAGAGTAGAGGAACCTATTCTTCAGGGAAGTTGTGCTCTAATTTGTGTAAAAAATTACTTGGAAAGTTTTCCAAAAATGTTTATATGTTGGGGATTGTCCTTCCAGTTTTCCTTGTATGCTTGGTAGATATGTCTACATCTTTGCAGTCATACATACTACATATTATTTCATATGTTCATTCATTCATTTATTCAGCAAACATTTGCTGAAAGCCCATTATATACAGGGCACTGCTAAGGATTCTGGCATAGGCAACTAAATCATCTGTATTGATAAGGACAGTCAGTATAGAGATCATGTACAAGTGCTGAGTGTATCAGAACTTTTCTTCACTTTCATAGGGCTATAGTCTAAGAAATATAACTGCTCTAATCATACTCTGCAATCAATTTAATAAATACATGAAATATAATTAAATTGAAATGACCTCAACCTCTCTTAAACAAGTAGGTTTATCTGTAGAGCTTACTATGTATCAGGTATTATGTTTGGCACTGGGAATATAAAGATAAATTAAGATTTACTTGCCCTTACAGAGCTCCCAATATGGATGAAGGGTAAAGAACAAGACAAGTATGTATATGTATGTGTGTGTATATATATATATATATGATTATATATATAATATATATAATATATAATAATAATATATAATATATATATAATATATAATAAAATACATATATATTTGGGATTATATATATAATATATATAGTAATACAATGTGCTCATTTTCATATAATGAATATTTAAATGATATGCTGTGAGAATACAGAGGAAGGAATTCTTCCAGGAGGGATAAGTCAGTTTTCAAAAGGAGGTAGCATTTGAACTGGTCCTTGAAAGATGCACAGTAGAATTTCACCAGAAATAGGAGGAAGCACACTTCAGGTAAGAAAAACTAAATGAAGAAAGGTATAGAATCCTAATTATATATAACATATTCAGGTAAGAACAATTTCCATATGGCTAGAACACTGAAACAACTGGAAGAGTTGTAGGTGAAAATGAAGATGAAAAGTCAGATTTTATCCCGTAAGGTTGAGGAGCAGAAAAAGGAATAAAAGAGCAAACTAAAAGGTAACGGGACCATATTTGATGCACATTTTTAAGCACCTCCAATGTGCCATGCATGGAGCTCAATATAAAGATGAACATGACATTTCTTGATCCTCAAGGATCTACCTCAGACAGATAAGTTGGTCATCTTTGTGGAAGACGTAGCAGGGAAAGGCTGGATGAAGACAGATTAGTAGGAAAACCAGTGCTATAGCATCAACTGGATCATATAAGGGCATAAGAAAAAAGAAGTCATGGTATAGTGGAAATGGAATTGGCAAGAAAACCAGACAGACCTTAGTTCAAATCCCAGACCTGTCATTGATAAACAGAGGACGTTGGGAGCAAGTTATTTAATTTCTTTATAGTTTCAGTTTCTTGTACATAAATGGTAATTATAATACATATTTTTTCAAAGTTGTCATAGATTAGAAATATTCTAAGCCATATCTCATGCTCAGCTCAATACATTTTACATTTTAGTGATTATTATCAATAAAAGAAGAGAACATAGATATAACATGTTTAAGAAAAAATAAAAGCAGAACTTAGTGACTGAAATTGGAGTATAAAGGAAAGGAAAGAGTCAAATGTGGCTCAAAATTGTAGAGTAGGTGACTGGGTCAAGTGGTCTAGTTTTCTACCCCTGTCTAGTCTAAATTAACACACTGAGAAATGTAGCATTCCTATGGAGAATCCATGTTTTAAAATTTGTTTTCCCATGAAGCCTAATACGTTTCCATGTATATTTCCCACTTCAAATATTTATAGAACAGCAGGCAGCCTGCCATCAAATAGGAATTCTCTCCAAGATCCTCACAATCAAGTGGCTAATTACAAGTACAAATGTTCATTTAATCAACCTGATCTTAATATAGGAATCAGAAAAATATTCTATGCCTTCTTGATTAGTATAAGACTCCAAGAAAAGACAAGGTAATTAATTTAATGCAATAAAGTAACAAGTTCTTGAAAGCCAGGCTAAATAAAGAATATACTCTTAAATGCCTAACTGGAAAAAAAGACAATATTTCAGAGGATTATGGGGTTTTTTGGTGTGTTTTTAAAAATCTTTAGGTTTTCTATAACAGGCTAGAACAGAAAGACTTAAAATATTTCGGAAGATTCTTTTCCCAATGAATAAGTGGTGCTGATTCCTATAATAACGTATTTTATGAATTTCTATTACAACATTCGTAGGTGTGGAAATTCATTTTATGCATTATATTTTATTATGGTAGTGTTGGCTAAAGTACCACAGTCTTCATAGACAGGAAATGACCAAAAATAAACCAGCTTCACTGCATGCATCCAATGTAAGCAAAGAAAACATTACACCAAGTACTTTCCCATTTCTGGCAGGGAAAAGAAACCTGCAATATGTCATTTTACTGTAGAGCTGTCCCAAGTACAGTGAACAGTGAAATCATTAATGGGATATACCAAAGTTTTACAGAATTTCTTCTCTTTATGTGCCTATAATTTTTTCATGGATACTTGTTTCCAGGCATTTAGTTACACACCCATAAGCCAAAGGTCACAGACACTCTAACACAAGAATTAGCCACTTTTTTGGCATTATGAAATACTAAAGACTATAAATGGGATTGTTAAAAATGGAAAAACTTATGTAGTATTAAGAAACAAATTGGAACCCTAAGGAAGGGACTTTGTGACCCTCTGACATTCTACCTTCAGAAAGAGCCAGGTTTATATCATTCCAGAAAGATGAAATTTAATTATATTTTAAAAGACTTACAGAGAATATAGTAACATAACTTCCAAAATTTAAAACTTTCCACTGTGTACTTTCAGATAAACTAGCACAAAGACTGAACACATGAGTTTGAAATCTCCCTCTAAATGCCATTAAAGTAATTGAACTAGTGCAAACCCACAACAAGAAGTACAACAGTTGGGGGTGAGGGAGGGACAACCTGCCATAAGAAGATTCAGAAAATGTCTGGAAGCTAGAAAGTAAAAGAATTTTGAATGATGAAGAAAAACAAAGGAAGTTGTTGCTTGGAATATGCACTGGGGACAAAAACAAAGATGACAGGCAAACTGCCCAGTAGGACTTTTGGAAAGGAAAGAACAATAGATATGATAGAAGATGGGAGTAGAAATAAGACTTAATATAGGGGCATTAATTGAAGATCTATATAAGGACCCTATTACCTACTTCTCCCACTGTCAATAAAACAGGCCAAGTGGCATTGCAGATCAGTGGGAGAAGGAAAGAATACTCAATATATCAGGCCTAATATATTAGGGCAATTAATTCCTCCTATATGAGAAAAACCCAATCAGACCTCAATCTCAAACTTAAAAACCAATTTCAAATATAATAAAAACTAAAATATGAAAGGCCAAATTTTAAAACTTTAGGAAGACAAACTGGGAGAATATTTTTACAATCTCGATGTGGTAAAGGATTTTTTTTCTTAAATACAATCCAAATGGGTAAACCATAAAAGGAAAGGTATATATATTGGTTATCTTCAAAACACAAATGTTATTTATTTATTTTTTAAAATATATATATATATTTTAAAGATTTTTATTTATTTATTCATGATAGACAGAGATTGAGAGAGAGAGAGACAGAGACAGAGAGAGAGAGGCAGAGACACAGGCAGAGGGAGAAGCAGGCTCCATGCAGGGAGCCTGATGCGGGACTTGATCCTGGGACTCCAAAATCATGCCCTGGGCCAAAGGTAGGCGCTGAACTGCTGAGCCACCCAGGGATCCCCCACAAATGTTATTTAAAGGCAAAGACATATATGAGATTACATGGGGGAAAGTAGAGAGCAAAAAGAAGGCCTGGAACTAAAATCTGAGTAATCCTGCCACCTAGAGGTTGAGAGAATAGAAGTACTTGAGGGTATTAGAAAGATACACAAGGCAAGAAAAGGCTACTAGGAATATGCTATAAAATAATAAACTGTGAACAATGGCCCAAAAGGAAACCATGAGACTAAATTACATCAGGGAGATAGCAGGCTTCAGGAAGAGTAAGTTCCATTCAATAGATAAACAAGAAGTTCAAAGAAACTGGAATGTAGTAAAGGCGGCACAAATTTCTTTGTTTAATAAATAATAATAATAATAACAATAATAGTAAAAGACAGGCCATCAGAAACCAGATAAAAACAAAGTACGTAAGAAAACTATGGCTCAAATGCAAAGCAAACTAAAGTCTGGTATGATTTTGAACATGTTTTGAAGTGTGAAGAAGAGGGGGCCATTTGAATTTGATGCTAAGAATATTTTCCTTGAATGGTTTAGGAAGCAGAAAAGGAGATACAATCACAGTATACTACTTAATGCTCAAGTAAAAGATAGTTACATAATCACAGAAACTTAAACAGTGTTACTGGTTTTCAGTCTTTAGAAGCTACCAATTGACAATGTTATGGTTACAGAGCAATTACAAATCACATTAATGTTGAAATAAGTGAAAGTATAGTTCATAGAATATAGCAAAATTGGGGTTCCAAATGAGAGAAAATGGTAGAATGAGCAACCCCCAAACTCCTTTCCTCCACAAAAGCAACAAATATGCTAGCAAAAGCTGTCAGAATCCACTTTTTCAGAGCTCTGGAATCTAACAAGACATTTACAATCACCAGAGAAATGTGTAATGAGGGAAAAACATGCTGAATTTCAAGAGGAGAGTTCTGTGCACTTTAACTTACCTGGTGGACATCTCCCATTCCTCAGCTCAGTGGTGATATTGAAGATGGCAGCCCATATTCTTTGTGTAAAAGAACAATACATACTTTACTCTCAAAAAATTGGGGTTGTGTGTTTTGACATGTCTGCTGGTTCTCTGAAGGATCAACTGAAGAGCCTGCCTTTGTTTTACCTGCCTCAGAGCTTTCCCTAGCCTGGGTGGCTTCCTGCATGGTATTGGTTGAAAGCATTTAAACACAAAAGTATACTAGGTGCACCACATGGGGCAAACAAAAGACAGCAAAAAATTTGAGGCTGGGGAAGGAGAGAATTGGGGGAATAAGGTCTTTGTTAAGTACTTGTGTATTCCAGGGAATCCAGGAGGCAACATTCATGTCCAGGGTTGGGCACAGCTCAGAAAAGACTTAAGAAGATCCTAAGAAGTCATCTCCAATTGTTTTTTTTTTTTTTTTTTATGATAGTCACAGAGAGAGAGAGAGAGGCAGAGACACAGGCAGAGGGAGAAGCAGGCTCCATGCACCGAGAGCCCGACATGGGATTCGATCCCGGGTCTCCAGGATCGCGCCCTGGGCCAAAGGCAGGCGCTAAACCGCTGCGCCACCCAGGGATCCCGTCTCCAATTGTTGAAAAGCAAAGACAAGGGGAAGAATCTTGAAATAGAAAGGGAGAAATGACTGATCACGTCTGACGGACTCTCAAGATTAACAGCCAATTTCTCATCAGAAATCATGGAGGGCAGAAGGCAGTGGGGATGCTGTATTTACAGTGCTGAAAGAAAAAAACTTTCAACCAAGAATTCTATATCCAGCAAAGCAGCACTTTGAAATTAAGAAATTAAGAAATTCCCAGATAAGCAAAAGCTGTGAGAGTTCATTGCTAGTACACTTGCCCTACAAGAAATGCTAAAGTAGTCACTTAGACTGAAATAAAAGGACATCAGATAGTAAGTCAAAGCCATATGAAAAAACAAAGAATACCAGGAAAGGTAATTACATAGGTAAATAGAAAAGCCAGTATAACTGTATTTTTGACTGGTAAGTCTTCTTTTTCTCTATATGATTTAATAGACAAATGCATAAAATAATACTAATAAATCTATGTTAATGTGCACATAATGTATAAAGACGAAATTTGTGACAATAACAACATAAACAGAGTGAAACTATATAGAAGCAAAGTTTTTATATATGATTGCAACTAAGTTGGTATTAATGCAAACTAATTTGTTATTAAGATGTTAAATGTAATCCCCAGGGTGACAACTGAGACAATAGCTAAGAAATACATACAGTAAAAGGAATGGGAAGAGAATCACAATGGCACACTAAATAGTCACTTGAACACAAAAAATGTAAAATGGAGGAACTGAGGAACAGAAAAGCCACATGATAGAAATCAAAGAGCAAAATGACAGAATTAAGTGCTTTCTCATCAGGATTTGATAGATTAAACTTTCCAACTAAAAGGTAGTTTTTAGCAGAATGGATTAAAAAAACAAAACTCAACCATATGCTCTCTACAAGATTATAAGACACAAACAGATGAAATTGGAAGGATGGAAAAAGATATTCCATGCAAATGATAACCAACAGAGAGCCAGAGTGGCTGCTAATATCAGACAAAATAGATATCGTGTCAGTAAGTGTCCATAGGACATTTTATATCGATAAAAGGGTCAATCCATCAGGATGGTGTGACAATTATAAACATGTTGCATTTCATGTCCAAAATATATAAAGAACTGGCAGAATTGAAGGGAGTAATAGTTCTGCAATAATAGTGGGAGATTTCAATACCCTACTTGTAATAACAGAATAACTAGACAGAAAAAATAATAAGGAAATGGAGGACTTCAAGAGTACTATAAGTCAACTAGATCTAACATACATAGAAAACTCTACCCAACAACATTAGAATGTATGTTCTTCTCAAGTGTGCATGGACCATTCTTCAGAATAGACTATATGTTATATGTTAAGCCACAAAACAAGTCTCACACAGAACATCTCTGAAAACAATGGAATAAAACTAGAATTCAGTAACAGATAGAAATCTGGAAAATTCACAAATGTATGGAAATTAAACTCTTAAACAATGGGTCAATGATGAAATCACAAGGGAAACTAGAAAAGTATAGCTCATAAAAAGTTGCAATGTAAAATAGTGGGAGAAGTAAAGGGTAGACTCGTCTTGCATAATGAAAACTTGAAAGCTACTATCTATAGCAGATGAAACACAAAATAGAGGTTTAGTTATAGTAAATTCCAGGAGTTATTAATAAAGGAATTCTGGGTATATAGTGTTTGGGAGCTAACGAGTGAGTGAATCCTTGTCTATTATAGCAAAAAATCTATCTAAACCTCATAAGTTGAGAAAGTATAATATACATTTAGAGATTTGGTAGAAAAGGAGTTAGCTTAAGGAGAGCACATAATGAAATGAGCACTGGGTATTATACTATATGCTGGCAAATTGAATTTAAATAAAATTTAGGGAATCCCTGGGTGGCTCAGTGGTTTAGCACCTGCCTTTGGCCCAGGGCATGATCCTGGAGTCCCGGAATCGAGTTCCGCGTCGGGCTGCCTGCGTGGAGCCTGCTTCTCCCTCTGCCTGTGTCTCTGCCTCTCTCTCCCTCTCTCTGTGTATCTCATGAATAAATAAATAAACAAATAAATAAATAAATAAATAATCAGTCTTAAAAATAAATAAATGAATAAAATTTAAAGAAAAGGAATTAGCAAGATATTATTTTTAAAAAAACAAAAACAAAAACAGCAGCCACCCAGGTAAAAGGAAAATCAGGTGACTGTGCCATCATAAAAGTCAATGCAAATAGCTTTTCAAGATGAAGAGTGTTAACTTATGCCAAATGGTGTGGAGAGTTCAAGTATAAAATAAGGACTTCAAATTCAAAAAGTCTATCTGTATACTCCGGTAAGAACCCCTGGTGCATACCCATACAAGGTATAATCAGCTCTTTTAGAAATAGCTCTGTCTTTCTGATGTAAGAGATTTTACATGAATCAAACAAGCACAACTAGATTGCAGAAATTATTTATAACCACTAGAAGTTATAAGTAATTTTGCATTAAAATTTGCCAATAATTCACTATCTTTACAGTTTACTCTTCTAACTTCAAATATCATCTATGTCTCCTTGACTTCATAGTTTTTAAGTAATTAAGAGGGTCAGACCAAGATAATGTAATGATGTCTCCATGGCACTTTGAACTTACATTACTAAAAAATAAATCTTCTGCCAGAAATTGTGGATCCCTTTCCAGTGATTCATTACTGCTCTCCACTGAACCCATACATCACTTTTCCCATCTCTCCCAAACTCCTCTTTTGTGCTTCTTGCTTAAAAGGCCTCTGACTTTGTGGAACTTCTAATAAAAATTCTGAAACTCTTGGCAGTAACTATAAGGCATAACAACTTTCACTAACAGATACTTCCTCTTTGTCTTGGAACTGAATGCTTGTTTTTGAGACCATAAAAGAGAAGACTCTGTAAGTTTAAATTATTTTAGAGGGTCACAGAATTTTTGGTCATAGCTGCTTAAAAAGTTCAAAGTGTTGGGAAAGTCATATTAATAGTCTGCAATTCCTATCTATTAGAGATCTTTTGCCAGGTAAAAGAGCCGATTAATAAACAAAGACATTCTGCCAACCCAGTAAAACGTGAACAGTAAACAGCCCTGCATCAAGAGCACAGGATGCATGACTTAGACTGGAAGGAGATAAGGCTGATCACTCTTGAATACACTGGCCCCTGGTGCCACACCTAGCTCTACTATCAGTAATTTCGGTATCCACAATAATAGCTTCAGTTGATCTCTCTCTCTGATGACCCTCACTTCTACTCCTCTCCAACAACCCACTCCCATGGCCACAATGGCCTCCAAGTTGCTCTCAGATATGTTGCACCTTCAAAATCTTCCACTTCAAAAACTTACTTAACTCTGACCATAAATTCCAACTATTTCAACTCGCTACTCACCCTCTTACTTCATAAGCTTCTCATCTTCAACTTCATTTAGATTTCCAACTTCAGAAATACTAAATTTTCTCCTAATCTGTTGGCAACCTTGTATTTTTTAATACTTTAAAAATTCTACCCCAGACCATATTACCAATCATTTTTTTATCATTATACTTGAATTTTTTATTCTTTATCTTTGATCTTTTATCTCCTT
Source organism: Vulpes vulpes (assembly GCF_048418805.1). Classification (NCBI taxonomy): domain Eukaryota; kingdom Metazoa; phylum Chordata; class Mammalia; order Carnivora; family Canidae; genus Vulpes; species Vulpes vulpes. The sequence goes on along the minus strand of NC_132794.1, from coordinate 74,464,548 downwards.
ACTCTTTATCAAACATATAGCTTCTCTACTCTTACACCTACCTACTCTGTGCTCCTGGAAGACTCATTCAACAATCTGACTATAGTTGCTACATTTTCATGGTCTCTAACCGCATTTAATTCCTCAGAATTTTCCTTCAATCTTTCAATGCTTTTCTAATGAGCTCCCTCTGGATACCAAACAAAACCTGAAAAAATGGAGGTATACCATGATTTCTAAAGTGATGGCTTATTATCTTAAGAATGTCAATACTTCTGAAATATATAACTTAAATGTCACTTGAATATATAACTTAAATGTCACTTGAATACAATTCTTAACATTTCCATTTAGATTAAATAACTTATCATTGACGTGTAATTAACATACAATGTTATATCAGTAGATTAAGTCATTCTAAAGTTCATATGGATCTTTAAAAAAAGGGGGTGGGATCCCTGGGTGGCTCAGCAGTTTAGCGCCTGCCTTTGACCCAGGGCATGATCCTGGAGTCCCAGGATCGAGTCCCACATCAGGCTCTCTACATGGAGTCTGCTTCTCCCTCTGCCTGTGTCTTTGCCTCTCTCTCTCTCTCTTATGAATAAATAAAAATAAAATCTTAAAAAAAAATAAAGTTCATATGGAAGAACAAGTGTGTGAGAATTACAACTTTGAATAGTGAAAGCAGATTTCCCCTACAAAGATATTAAAACTTACTATGAAACTACTATAATGAAATAGCTTTGGTATTGGCATTAAAATAGATAAATAGATTAGTAAAATGTAATGGAAAGTCCAGAAATAGGGGCACCTGGGTAGCACAATCAACTGAGCATCTGGCTCTTATTTCAGCCCAGGTCATGATCTCAGGGTCCTCAGATCGAGCCCCATGTCTGGCTCTGCACTTAGTGTGGAGTCAACTTGAGATTCTCCCCCTCTCTCTCTGCCTCTCCAGATTGTGCTCTCTCTCTCTTTCTTTCTCTCTCTCAAATAAATCTTTTTTTTTTTAAAAAAAAAGAAAGTCCAGAAATATATACAAATATTTATAGGAACTTAACATAATATGAAAATGGCATCCCCATTAAAAAAGAGAATACCTTAATAATAAATGCCATTATCAAATTGATCAAATGAAATAAATTCAAGTTAGATTCTTACCTAACATTATACATAAAAATAAAGTTGGAGTAGAAAGAACTAACTTTTAAAACCTTATTAAAATTTTAGGGTATAATGTATAAGATTATTTAGATAAACTTGGATCTAAGAAAACTTTTTTAAAAATTTTTTTAAAGATTTTATTTATTTATTCATGAGAGAGAGAGAGAGAGAGAGAGAGAGAGAGAGAGAGGCAGAGGGAGAAGCAGGCTCCATGCAGGCAGCCCGATACGGGACTTGATCCCGGGACTCCAGGATCACGCCCTGGGCCGAAGGCAGGCGCTCAACCACTGAGCCACACAGGGATCCCCCAGATCTAAGAAAACTTAAGAAAGGTAGGAAAAAATGTTTTTTAAAAAACAGCAATCAGAAATAAACTGACTCATGTCGTATTTCATAAATCTAAAGCGTAGGACTATAAAGTTTTAACTTTATAAAGTGTTATAGTTCTGACCAAGTAAAATGATATTAAAGAAAGCTCTAAGGTGATATAAGAATGATATATATTTATTATATAAATTATAAATTATCACTGAATTAAAATTTCTATTCTTGTTGCTTTATGTTGCTAGCTGAAAAATCTGAGAAGTTCTACATATAGCTATGATACCCAGGTGAGCTGAAGAAAGTACAATATAAATTAATATAAGTATAAATTAATCCTATAACTAAAATTTTTGAAGTATATTTGGCTAAATATATGTCACATCCTTCAACTCCAAGAAAACTTCCAAAATATTAGTGTGATGCCTCTTAAGTTATTTTCTTCATGTCATTTTTTGCATATGAAAAGTTTAAAGAATACGACCTGAAAACTTGGAAGAAAAGCTACATTATATTTAGTATGAAATGTTCTTCAGAATTTGGTTTAAGGTCTTTAAATAATGGTGTTTCATCAAGTGAAACAAAATTGAAAAGCATTCTATCTTTGATTTTTAGGCTTTGTTTTAAATTTATATAAATATATAAATGATTCTTTAAAATATAAATAAACTATAGATATATATATATGCTTTATATCTCTCATTTATTTGATTTGAATATGCTTTTTTTAACTTTTTTTTTAAAGATTTTATTTATTTATTCATGAGAGAGAGACACACACACGCAAGGCAGAGACACAGGCAGAGGGAAAAGCAGGCTCTATGCAGGGAGCCTCATGCAGGACTAGATCCCTGGTCTCCAGGATCAGGCCCTGGACTGAAGGCGGCACCAAACCGCCGAGCCACCAGGCTGCCCTTGAATATGCTTTCTAAAGAGGAAAAGAAATATGTAAAATCTACATAGTGCACTCAGATTTGCTCATAAAACAGGAGATATATATTATGTGACACATATGTTACAGAAGAAAAGAGGTCATAAGCCCACTGGAATAACAGATATTATACAACACAGCTGGAGTAATTATTCAGGTCTTATGCCAAAATTGCTTAATTACTACCAGTTAGGAGTAAGGTTTTGTGCTGGCTGCTGGGGACACAAAAGAGGTCAAGATAATCAGGAATCAGAATCAGGATTCTTTTCCTCTTCAAGCTTACACTCTAGTAGGGAAGATAGATATGAAACAACTAATCACCCACTAGTTACTTAATTATGTTATGGTAAGAGCTGAGAAGAAGTATACAGTACTGAGAGATGAGGGGATTCTGAATGAGTCTAGTCTCCAGTATGCAGTTGGGGAAGGCTTTCCAGGAGATGTGAGGTTTAACTTTAAAATCTTCAGCTGGCATTAACTAGGGCAGGGTAGGGAAGTAAGGCAAGAAGTAGTGTCAGGGGACAATACAACTGTTGTAGGAGAAAGGCTCTGAGATAGGGAGTAACAACTGCAAGCCACTGATGCAGCATCACAACAGTGGCTGATGGTATGGGATGAAGTAAGTGAAACAGGTAGAGGGTCTCCTAGGCTACATTACACTAAGTAATCTAGATTGTTTTCTTATGAAAAATAGGAAACCACTGAAGGGTGTTTTAATTACGGGTCAGTTTATATTTTCAGTATTTCCATCTTCCCTTTTAAATTTAAACTTCTAATTTGAGTAGGTTTTCTTAGGAAAACCATTTTTAAATAATTGTATGTTAAGTGGTTTCCCATTTTTGCTCCAAATTCAGTTCTCCAAAGACATTAGTACCCGGAAAGAATACCATTGCATACCCTGTTTCCTCTGGAAATGCAGAGACGGTGCTTCCATGGAGCTGAGAAGGGTCCTGAGGAGAGTCAGAAACTTTCCTATCTTGATTTGGAGCAATATTGGGTATTCGATGTTGTTGCAAGTCCCACTTTCGAGCTACGTTGTTAATTGTTAACCTTTTCTTCTCCTATGAAAAAGTTTATTGTGACAAGAATTACAGAAAGCAATTTTTTGTAGCAGGAGAATATCCCCAAAGCACGTTGTTTATACTACTTATCATACTTTTAAAAGGAGCCCATTCCTTAAAAGTAGCTACAAATAGGTACCCTAAAAGTACAAGTGGCCTTTATTTACCCTGTGCACTTAATCATCTCAATAAATGGTCTATCATCCTGAAAGAGAAAAAAATTACACACAAACAATAATTACTCCCATTAAAGATATGAAAATTTACTATCTGAAAGTTCAATTTGACAGAAATTTATATGCTTTTGTGTTTAAACTAGCAGGAAGAAAACTAACAATTTTTTAATTTTCCTACCCAGTTATTCATACTAGTATGATGGAATAATCTCCATTGAGAGGTGAGGAGAAGAAGAGGGGTTGATCAATGTTCCGAGCTTCACAGGATGACTTACAATGTCTGAAAATTAATAATTACATAAAGACTACTAAAAGAAACTGTACTAAAAAAAAAAAAAAAGAAACTGTACTAAGTTGAAATATTTCTAGGCAACTAGTACATCTTAGATGAATAGGAAAGAAGTTAATTCATTATATGCAGTGGATGCTTTACAATGGTTTTCAAACTTTAGGGTGCCCAAAATAATAAAACACCAATTGCTGGTTCTCATCTCATTCTGATTTAATGTGTTTGAGGTAGGCTTGATAATTTGCATTTCTAAAAGCTCCCAGCTGCTGTTAAGGTTACTGCTGCTTGGACCTCACTGTGAGAACCACTGACTTAGGGTATTGGGGCTCCATTCTCTCACAGAAATCTGTTGAAAAATGCAGCTAGACTACTGAAAGAAAATGTGCCTGACTGAAATGTTTCTACTCAGCTTATATAAATTGATAAGGAAAATAATATTCTAGTAAAGTATCCATTATCAAAAGTTATCATCTTTAAATGGCATGTCAATGTGGTCAAAGTGCTGAAAATAGACACTTTCTCTTTCCTCTTTACTGACAGCACTCATCCAATGACCGATCAGCTGGGTGATATTGACCTCTCCTACTGCTGCTTTCAGAGTCAGGAAGGGCTGCTAGGAAAATTCTTTGCCCATTTCCTCAGTGCATATATGCAGAATAATAAACTTTTAGTTCCATCTCTTTGCCTATATTGGGATATCTAAAATTTTAGCATTGAAAAATGGTATTGAGTACCTTAATTAAAAGTAAACTTTTTTAGGGACGCCTGGGTGGCTCAGCAGTTGAGCGTCTGCCTTCGGCTCACGGGATCCAGGATTGAGTCCCCTACGGGGCTCCCTGCGGGAGGCCTGCTTCTCCCTCTGCCTATGTCTCTGCCTCTCTCTTTGTGTCTCTCATGAATAAATAAATAAATCTTTTAAAAAATTAAACTTTTTAAAAGTTCTGTTCTTTTTCTGTTGCTTGGTATTTCAAATTTGTCTGTATCATTAAGTGGATTATATTTATATGTGTGTATATATGTGTGTGTGTATATATATACATACATATACATATATATATACACACATACATGTATACACACACACACATATGCTTCTGTGACTTTTGGATATTTTATGTATGTCCTCTTCATCTAAAGCAAATAAGAATCTGCTATTCTATAAAAACGTTTTTTTTCCCCCAAATCTATACTAAAAAAATCTTACCTTAAGGAATTCTATTACAGTTATTCATAGATAACTGGTACAACCCAATTCTTAACCTAAGTATTATCATTTTTACCCACCACCAGGCCAGTTTTAAAGAGGCAAGGGCAGTGAGCTAACAGCAGATGGTTCTCATGCTGGCTCCATGCATTTGGTTTCCTAGCTGACTGGGAGTTGGCAGAAAGGAATATTCTTAATGAGGCAGATATAGCTGTGTTTAGAAAAGTGATACACAATATCTTTATACACTGAGTATGTTAGCACATTTATAAGATAATCTGAAAATACAAACACTTTCCTATACCTACCCCATAGTTAAGTTTCCTTTATTTGGGTTACTGAAATTAGATCAACACCAGGTTGACTAAGAGAATGGTTATTTTTTATTGGGGCCAGGAAGAGGGAAAAGACATATTTTAAAATAGGAGTGCAGCCTGGGGTCAGGTGGGGGTCACTGGCTGGCCAGGGGCCACATAAGGACTCTAGGTATCTGTGGTACAAGAAAAAAAGAAGCAAGTAGAAGGTTAGAGATTCTACAAGGCAGAAGAGGGGTATCCAAAGAACACCTTCTGCTCAAAGATCATGGATGCATTCAGCGTATCAGTTATAGTCATGTTTCTAAAGCTAGATAAAATACAACGCCAAGCCTGTGTTAAGGTGACAATTATTTTAGAAGATTCCAAATTTCAGCTTTTGCCACTTGAGTCTACTCTTCATAGTCCAAGCAATACTGCACCAGTATATTCTGTAACTATCACTTTCAACAGAAGATATGTGTCAATGCACTCTTCTGGTCCCTTCATAAGCACCCACCCACTTTTCTTTTTTTTTTTTTTTTTTTTAATTTATTTATGATAGTCACAGAGAGAGAGAGAGAGGCAGAGACACAGGCGGAGGGAGAAGCAGGCTCCATGCACCGGGAGCCCGATGTGGGACTCGATCCCGGGTCTCCAGGATCGCGCCCTGGGCCAAAGGCAGGCGCCAAACCACTGCGCCACCCAGGGATCCCCACCCACTTTTCTTAATGATCAATTCATTTAATGATGAAATCAATTCATGTTGTCACATGAAATAATAGCCAGTAAATGCTGAGGATCTTCAGTATCATGATTTCAAATCTGGGCTAGGGCTAGAATCCAGGTCTCTTGATTTCCCATGCTTCTCCTCTAATTAAAAAATTTAGACGTTAAATAACTTTCATAATTGAAGAGTTCTATTTAGTGGCTTCAAGAGAAGCATTCACTATTTTTTGAAGTTCTCATAAAAATTTTCCAAAGTATAAAAACCAAGTTGGCTAAATGTTTAATGGCACATTTCCGAAAATGTTGATAGTAAACAGCATCTGAATTGGGTATATAGGAAAAAAAATTCAGTGCAAAGACAGAGTCCAGAGCAATTTGTTACCTATACCAGGCTCAACTTATACTGGTAGCTTTAAAGATAAATCATCTCTCTGTTTATTCTTCCTTTCCATATTCTAAAACTCATACAAATGTGTTCTTTTGGTCCCAGAGTTTTAGTCTATTTACTTATTTACATATTTTTATTCCTTTATTCACTTATGCAGCTTATGTACAGCAGCTGTACAATGGGAAACATAGTTGACCCTTGAATAACACGGGGATTGGGCCCGGGGTGCTGAAAATCTGTGTAAAACTTTGGACTCCTTAAAAACTTACCTACTGATAGCCTACTGTCACCTGGAAGCCTTACTAATAATATAAATAGTTGATCAACACATATTTTTAATATGATATGCATTATATATCATATTCATATAATAAAATAAGCTAGAGAAAATAAAATATTAAGAAAATTATAAGGAAGAGAAAATACATTTACAGTAGTGTACTGTATATATTGAAAAAAATCCATGTAATAAGTGGAACTGCGTAGTTCAAATTCATATTGTACAAGAGTCAACTCTACTACTTTTTTCCAAATGAACCATTACAAAGCTTAGCAATAGTATTATCTGGCAATGATAAATCTTGCTCCTACCTATACATTTAAAAAATTTTGCCTATATTGGTTTATATTTCCTATAAACCAAAGTGTGTTTTTGGCCAACCCTTAGAAATATTCCAATATAGAAAAGACTAAAATTCTATCAGTTAAATCAATAAAAAGAGATATCAAAAGGGGGCCTAGGCACATCTAATTAATGAGATGAGGGAAAACAGGTAAAGTTGGGGAGGAGTCAGGAGGTTAGAAATAACAGCAAATGAGAAAATTGTAGCATGATGGGTAAGAGTTCTAAATACTCTTTGAAGCAGTAGTCCTGAGCTGAGAGGGTTGTTTTTCTTTTTTGTTAATTTAAGAGTAGTTTTCATAGAATAAAACACACAGATTCAAGCTTTGATCAATTTTGACAAATGCATACACCTGTGTAACCCATACCCCTATCAAGATACACATTTCCATTGCCTTAACAAGTTCCCTTGTTTCCTAAGTTTGTTTTGTACAACTTCATATCCCTACTAGTCACCTTTTGAATTCTAAATGGCATTTTCATTTTAAAGGAAAGCACCTACATAAGAATGAGTGATAAAACCAGCACGGTATCCTTAGTTTTAGAACATAGTATGAGCATACTACAAGCTATAAACTTTAAGCTGTCTTCATTTATTATAGTTCTGTGATGTCCATATAAAATGTTTTAAAAGAAAATATTTTTCATTTTTTAAAGAAAATATTTATTTAAGGAAAGTAATAACTGCTATGCTAAATCATTTAAAACTAGTTTAAAACAAATTTTAATTCTTAAATCCTCAAAATCCCTACCACCTCTATATAAGAGAAGCTTTTTAAAAATTTTAAAATTACAAAGCAATTATTTAAAAAGAAACCCATGTGTCAGAGCTAATTAAAATATCTCCATAAGGATAATGGTCTATTATGGTAGTTTCCAAAACGAAGGTACGTGGCACAAAGTGATGCACTGGTGTGGGGAAAAAAAAAAAACTGTAACTTGTGTTCTCTTTATTTTTTTATCCCTTCTTTTTAAAATCTGTAGCTTTCACATGTGTTTTATAATGTACATTATATCGCATTTCATAAGTACAGGTTTATTTATAGGTAACTTATAAAAGTTATAAGGGTGTTTATTTATAAAAAATTCTACCGATAGGAACGCAAGCTTTATGAGGTCTGGAAAGTGCTTTTCTGGCTGACTAGCAAGTGTTGAAGCAGTGAGCACGTGCACACGTGCGCACACCCGCGCACATCCCGTTAGGGAAGGTACCTTAAGCAAGGACTGTTTATGACTTTCCCGCTTCTTCTCTTCCTCCTTTTTGGCTACAATAGATGCCATACGCCTTTCTTCTTCCTAAAAGCAAAAAATGTTTCCAAGTGTTATTAAGCATTTAACCTCTTCTGTGCTATTTCTTTGGTTCTGCAAGTCTAGCTTTCTTTGGGAGAAACATACTACTTGCTAACAGAAAATATGCCCTCATAGAAAGCTAGTCTTGGGATGGCTGAGTGGCTCAATGGTTAAGCATCTGTCTTCCGGCTCAGGGTGTGATCTCTGGGTCCTGGGATCGAGTCCTGCACTGGGCTCACTGCATGGAGCCTGCTTCTCCCTCTGATTATATCTCTGTCTCTTTCTCTGTGTCTCTCATGAATAAATAAATACAATCTTAAAAAAAAAAAAAAGCTAGTTTTTTTCTCTTTAATGTGTTCTTCCTCCCCAGTTCTAAGATGTGTGTTCTTAAATCTACTCCCAACTCTTGATGTGAGCTGAACTTAGCTGATACAAGAAAGAAACCAGAATGAGAAGAGCAGGAAGAAAGGTCGGGGAGCAGGTTTATATAGGTTTTCCTTATAGGCCATGCACCACAGTTCCACATACAAAGACTTAAAAACTTTCTACTATGATGATGAAAACAACAAGAATTACACTTCTCACAACTTTCATTTGACCCATGGATGTAAATCAGAGCTTTTTAAATACTTAAGTATGAAAGCCTTTTGTATGGAGAGTATGAAACTCTCCATTGATGCTTAACAATTATTCTCCATTAATATTATTACTACCTTTACTTTGTTTTTAAGTTGATTTGGCCAGTCTAATTTCTTAAATTCTAAAAACCATAAAATAACATTATACTTTGGAAAAAATTAAAAACCAGCCATAATTCCAACATGCTAACTCATACTATCATTCCTGTATTACCTTATAGTATTCCCATGAAACACATTTTTTCAAGTTGCAACCTGTATACACAATGTGGATTGTGTCTTTTTCCCCTAAAGATTGTCAAATTTTAGTAAAGTACAAACACATAATTTTAAATTTTATTATCAAAAAATTTGTAGGTATTCAAAATGATGTCACAATTTGAGAAAACAATACCTTCCTAAAAGATGAGCTTGAAAATATCTTAAGAAATGGGAAACTATAACAAGTAATTTAGCACATTTGATGGAGAACTCTTACAGTAATGAAAAATTATGGAAACTGAAATGAAAAATCCAATGGAAGGGAGCTGAGGAGAGAATCAGGCAACTGGAAAATAGGTCAGAAGAAATTTTCCCATATGCCTTCATAGCACACTATACTCTCCACTAAAGCACTTACCCTGTTTCTTTTCTTTTTAACAATCTCTGCTACTCTCTCTCCCCTCTCCTACCCCAACTGCTCTTTGAAGGTATGGACCATGTCAGCTCCTGGCATAATGTACATAGTCAATAGATATACATTTGAAGAATTGATTATTAAATATACATCTTCATATATCTGTTCAATAATTTCCTAAAACTGGAACCACTAAATCAAATGGAAGACATATTTCTCGTGCTTTTGACATGTTTACAAATTGCCCTCCATAAGTATAGTACTGATTTCTACCCCTACCAGAAGTCAGCATTTGATTTAAAACATGGTAGATGGTCATAAGAGCTGTTCACCAAATATTCCTATGTCTTCCCACATCCAGGCCCTCATTGTAAGATAGCAATTCTTACCCCTTATCAGTTAGGTGCTGTCATGTGACTTTCTTTGACCAATGTCATATGAACAAAAGTGACATGTGTTTATTTCTGGAGGAAGTCTATTTGGGAGGAAGTTTTCAAAGACAATGTATAGTTGGCTATTCTCTTTCTCTCTGCTATAGAATCTGCAAAGCTCCACATGGTGAGTACTTTGAAGGCCTCAGTTCTGGAATGAGGATAACACAGAGCAAAGTTCCCAGTATGAACATGAAATAAACTTTGTTGCTTTAGTCCACTGAGGTCAGAGAAGTTGTTACTACAGTATAATCCAGCCTATCCTAACCAGTATATATATCATGTTAGAATTAAGGAAGGTCAAAGAGGCCATGAAAATATATTCTAGGGGTTAGCCATTATAAATGCTTCTGAAAACAAAGAAAAGACCTAGACTAAAAAAGGACATAAAAAATACACAAAGAAAAATTACCCCAGAGTTAAAAAGAAAACCAGAAATGCATCTACTGAAAGACTCTAATTTTAGAAACAAGGTAATGAATACTCTGAGAAGGTTAGTAATTTATACACAGACACACAGCTAGTGATAAAGCCAGGATCAGGAAGAGAAGCCATGGCTTATGAGAAATGGAACTGGTAGTATTTTTTATAATAAGGACATATTTAAATGTATTTTACTGATTTTAGAAAGATATAAAAGGTAAGGTTAAAATTCAATAGTAATCTGCTCTATGATTTCATTGTGTTAAAGGGAGTGGAAATTGAATGTGACTTGTGGTGAATTTAAAATCTTTTACGATATGGAAAATAGCTTTTCCTAGTGTTTGAAGGCTGAGTAGAGCTTCTGAGGAGAACTCAGTAAGACTTTCGGAAGCTTGATTCCTAGCTTCACAACACAGCTGGACTAACAACTATATTAAATGCTTTCGTTCAGTAAGTATTGATTTGGTACCTATTAAGTATAGCCTATTTCAGAACAAACATTTTAAAAGAGCAAGATATACTGATGTTCAATTGTTGACTCATCTATAAAATGTGAACGAGAAACAGACTGGTTATTCAAGGAGCCAATTTCAAACAGTCCTGGAAACTGTATGGATCACGTCCTACACATACTTAAGAGATGATTTCATCAGATTTTCAGAAAGAATTGAGCTTCTATTAAAAGCAGTAGGACTTTAAAAGGAAGACTAAACCTACGAAAACTGGATACATGCCAAATCAACTCAAATATTGAGTGTTTTAAGGAATTTATATATCTGATGATTACATTTCAGCCTAAATAATTATAGAGTAACTCAACTGGGAAACAAAAATAAACCTTTAGTTGTAAAGATAAACTATAAATCTGTTGGTAAGAAGAAAAAAAAAACCTGTAAAATTCTGGCATTTTCATGATAATATTTCAATTTCTGGAATAAAAGCCATAGCCTTTATACAGCAAAGGAAAAGGATCTATCTAGGACCCACAAATTATTTTTCCTTACTTCAGTCAGTTATGAAGATGAAATAGAGAAATGATTTCAAAGCAATTAAGAAGTACAGTGACTTAATAGGTGTTTGATAAGTTAGATTATACTCTGTTAACAGACTATTTAGGCTCTAAAACAATGTGTAATTTTATATGAGAAGACGTTCTGCTCCAAATAAATAATAGCAGTTCTAATATAGACAGCAGTAATTTATTATGTGGGATTTAAAAAAATAAATGGCAATGTGGGTTTTTAACCAGATACTCTAGGATAGTTATAAAAGACACTATTTTCCTTGAGTACAACAAATATTAAAACAGACTTTAAAATCAGAGTTTTTATCTAGAAGAGACAGTCCATATTTTTCATTCAAACAATTTTTTTAGCAGAGAAAACTGATCTTTCTAGGTCCTAGTTAATGTCAAGAGTGAAAGTGGAAATTGTATCACCTGACTCTCTTGGCTCAGGAATATTAGCTGTTAAATACTAGGGGAGGCAAAAAGCCCGAACAGGCTAGGCTATGCTGTCATAACAACTTCAAAACTTATATTGGCTTAGAACAAAAATTTACTTCTTGATCACGCAAAGAACCCTGAACTGTCCTCTTTGTAGTGCCTAAGTATTCCAGAGTGCCGTGATTCGACGGCATCTTCAACTCCACATATGCTCCCATGACAGCCACCGCACAGGAGAAAAGTGAAAATCACACAATGGCTTTAAAGCGTTTCTGTCTGAAAGTTACATATATCACTTCTGCTCACATTTCATTGGCCAAAGCAAACTGCACAACTACACTTAAGTTCAAGGAGGAAGGGAAATATAATCCTCCCACCTGCCAAAGAGAGGAGGAAAATCAGAACATGTCAGTGAGCGTTAGTAACGCTGCCACAACAAACTCGTGTCTCAGGCTGTTCCAATTTTTGGAGGGCAAACTGTAACAAGGCCATATTAAGCCAACTAAATGTGCATCTGAAGTGAAAACTTTGGAAATTGTGAAATTGTGTCTTTTTCAGAATTCTGAGAATAGTGCCTATGTTGGCAAAGTACTGCCTTAGAAATTAAAAAGGAGAGAATTCTGCATGTCCTAGAATTGTCTATATAGTTGTCCTTGTTCTAGCCCCCAAAATGTGTCTATTCTATTTTTTTACCAACAGTTGTGAATATATTTGAAGACCACTATAGTATCTTCCTTATGTCTTCTCCAATTTGTGCCGGGTTTTCTGGAAACACTCTAGTTTATTGTCACCCCTCTAAAACTAATAGTTCAGGTGTAATCTGAGCATCGAAGAAAAAAATGGGGGCTACTCTCTCTATTTTTCTGAATTCTCTATTTCTATAACCTCTAATGATCACATCTCACAATTAACTCAACTTGAACTTAATTTGCTAAGTCTCATCTCACATAAATCTGTGTTTCTGCTGAGAACTGTTTGCTGTCAGGGGGTAAAGTCCGGGATTTTCAATATATCTATTTTTATCTTGCTAAATTCTGCTTGTTTTTCTACACTAGAGGTCAGCAATATTTTTCTGTAAAGGTCCAGATAGTAAATATTTTAGGCTTTGTGACCCACAAAGATCTCTATCACATGTTGTTTTTCTTTTCTTTTTTAATACGATGCTTTCAAAATATATAAACCATTCTTCTCTTGAGAGCTGCTCAAAACCAGTATGCAGAATGGATCTGGCCCCCAGGCTACGGTTTGCCAAACCTTGTTCTGAGATCATTGAGCTACTTTGGTATTCTGTTTTGATTAACCAGTATATCAGGATCTCCAAGTTCTCCAGTTTCTGTCAATCACATCCTATATCAGAATAACAGAAATATTCTCATTTAGTCATTAACAAAAATGCTTAATCAAAGGGGCCCAAGGAAAAATCCTCAAGGCATGCCAGTAGAGAATTTTCTACAGGCTGGCATTAATTCATTGCTTCCTATGCCGTGAAACATTAGAATCACAAATTCACTTAACTATGTTGTCATACAACTTACTCAAAGCAGTATCACAAAAGACTTTGTCAAAAGCTTTGTTTAAACACCAAAACACTAAACTATCTCCAACGCTACTCTTGAGAGGGCCTATTTACAATGTCCAAACTAGAAAATTAATTTTCTTGTCTGGCATGAATTGTTGTTAGTGAATTACTGCTGCCTCCTAGTGACCAATTCCCTTAGTACTCACAACTCTAATAATCCAATTTATATTTCTTTCCTACTAAACATTAAGTTTACTATCATAATTTATGAAATTTATATTCTTTCCTTCTATGATAAAAAGACCAATTAGTTCATCTTACCTTGCAGCTGCAGCTACTCTACTGTTCTACACTGTTTCTCCGATATAACTTTCAAAGGTCTAGCAATTTATTTGCTACATTTATTCAGTGCTCTAGATCAAGCAGAGCAAACTCCAGCCCGCAGGCCAAATACAGTCTGTCACCTGTTTTTGTAAAGGTTTATTGGCACAGAGGCATGCTCATTCATTTATGTACTGTCTATGCCTCCTTTCAGACTATAATGAGTTCAGTAGTTTTTAACAGACTATATAGTTGTCAAAGCCTAAAATATTTACTATCAGACCCTTTATAGATAGGGTTTGCCAGCCCCTGCTCTAGATCACACTTATCTATTCACCTAGCGTAGGCTTCATTTTCTTCTTAGTAATATTTATTTCTACTCTTTACTGACTAAAAGTCATTCTTCTTAACAGAGATAACAAAAGCAAAATCAGAACTGAGGCCATCAATTTATATTCTCTTTTGGCCTCATATTACCTTTTGCCATTCCTCTGGATCAGATTCCCCACCACCACCACCCAGAAGCTCTCACCCTAACTAATCTTCCTGCTTCTCATCTCATCCATCCTATCCTCCCCAATCCATCCCCTGGGCTGCTATCCAGAAAGACAAATATTTTTAAAAGATTTTATTTATTTATTCATGGAGACACAGGAAGAGAGATGCAGAGACACACAGGCAGAGGGAGAAGCAGGCTCCATGCAGGGAGCCCGATGTGGGACTCGATCCTGGGTCCTCTGGATCACGCCCTGGGTTGAAGCTGGCGCTAAACTGCTGAGCCACCCGGGCTGCCCAGAAAGACAAATTTTTAACAGGCAAATGTAATTTAACTGCCTTCAACTCTCCAAGGGTTTTCTATTATGTCTTAGACGAAAAGCTCAACTCTTCATTAGGACACAAAATGCCCTTCATGGCCTAGGCCTGACTGTCAGACACCTCCTGCTCCCACTCCTGTCCTCTGTGTACACTGAGTACATTTGCTATCCATTTGCTATATTCTCTCACATCTCTCTGCATTTTGCATGCCTCCATTCTCCCTGGGACACTCTCCACAGATATATCCTCCTCCTTTTTAACCACTCTTCAAGCCCAAGTCAAGTATTTTCTCCTTTGGAACTTTTCCTATTTCTCTGGTAGATGTAGGGGTGCTTTACCCTTCAGCGTTACCATGCTGTGTGCGTGTGCAGGCGCATGTGGGTGTGAGTGTGTGTACATACATAAATACATTATCGAGCTATCTTTTCTAGCTTGGCATTTTGAATTATAATCTGTCTACACTAGACAGTGAGTAACTTGAGGGCATGGATTATGATTCTGATCTTGTCATCTCTAGTGTCTAATACAGATCCTAGTCCAGGAACTTTTCAGTTCAATGCACCTAAGAATGCTCAAGAATTTTTTCATGGTGCCTCTAAGTCAAAAGAAATGTGTTAATAGCTCTGTTTACTAAGTAGTTAGTAAACAACTTATCAAGTATTCATGTTCTAGCAACTTAGTAGCCATTTGAAAAAATAATAATACATGTAAATTGAAAGAAAATATATACCATTCTTAAAGAACCACAATTACTTACCAGTGAAATCTGTGTATCTGTAGGGCATTACACAACTTCTTGTGTATTGTATTTAGACTGGACACTGGGAACCTCATTTTCTGTTCCATACTGATTTTGGCATGGTATTATGGTGGTTTTATCAAAACGACCACTGAAAGCTCAGCTTTACAAAGAGATGATACCATGGAGGTAAATATAGTGTGATCTCATATTGAAATGGCAAAGGATCTTGAGCTAGTAGTCTTCTCAGTGTCTCACAGATCTCAAAATCACTGTGTTTCCCTTGAAAATTATAAATATTCTAGAGTTCCCGAGTTCACTGCATCCTCAGCACACAGGTCTAGTGCACAGAGGTTCATTTAATATTTGTATAATCCACATGGGCTGGAATGTTTACATGGTAAATTACATAAAAGTTAATGAAGATATCATTTTCAAAGAGAAAAAAATGGTATAGAACTGGTGTCAGCAAACTTTTCTAGCCAGATGGTAAATATTTTAGACTTACAGGCCATATAATTTCTTTAGCAACTACTGATTTCTGTCATTGTAGCATCAAAGCATATATAGATAATATATTCATGGACACAACTGTGTTCCAATACAACTTTGTTTACAAAAACAGGTGCCATTGTTTGCCAACTCTGTTAACAGAAAGTCTTTTAAAAGATACACTCTTTCCTGGCTCCTGGGTGGCTCAGTTAGTTAAGTATCTGACTCTGGATTTTGGCTCAGGTCATGATCTCAGGATCCTGGGATCAAGCCCCATGTTGGGCTCTGTGCTCAGCACAGAGTATGCGTGTCTCTCTCCCTCCTGCTTGCACATGCTCTCTCTCAACCTTTCTCTCTTTCATTTTTCAAAAAAATTTTTAAAGCTTTTATTTATTTCTTCATGACACAGAGAGGGGTGGTACAGAGACACAGGCAGAGGGAGAAGCAGAGTCTATGCAGGGAGCCCGATGTGGGACTTGATCCCTGGTCTCCCGGATCACACCCTGAGCAGAAGGCGGTGCCAAACTGCTGGGCCACACGGGCTGCCCCCTTTCTCTCTATAAATAAATTAAATAAATTAAATAAATAAATAAATAAATAAATAAATAAATAAATAAATAAAATCTTTAAAAAGGTATGCAGTTTCTACACTGAAGTTACTAAAAAGTCATAAACAAAAGGTAAGACTAAATACTCAGTCCATACTGATATGAATAAACAAATAAGGAGGGATCTTATGAGGAATAAAATTATAAAGGGAAAGAGAGTAACTTCACCAGAGAAGGCTGACAGACATCATCTTAATTAAAGTGGCCAATATCAATAAATGGATAAACAGAAATTATATACCACTTGATAGGATGCAATGAGAAAAATCAAAATCATTTCTGTGTTATTTAGGCAAAAATCTATAAAAAGCGATGGTGAGAAAAAATTAAATAGCCTAAATTAAGGGTCATTCTACAAACTGACCTATAATCTTCATAAATGTTAGTCATGAAAGTCAAGGAAAAACTAAGAAACTGCTCCTAAAAAAGAGTAATGAGAGAGACATGACAACCAAATGCACCTATATGTAATATATAATTCCAAACTAGATCATTTCACTATATAGAAATTATTGACATAATTGGTAAAATTTGAGAGTAGTGTGAGAGAATTAGACATTGTAATTATTCAGTGTTTACCTCCTAATTTCGTTGTAGTGCCATTTATGTAGGAGAATGTAGTGGCATTTATGTAGGAAAAATGTCTTTGCTTTGAGAAAATACACACTATAGTGTTCAGGACTACTGGGTGACCCAGTCAGCAGCTTACTCTCAAATAGTTTAAAAAAAAGAAAAAGAAAAAAAAAGTTTTTTCTACTGTATTTACAACTTTTCTGTAACTTTAAAATTGTTTTCATTAATTTTGGAAAATGGAAACTAACCCATAATGTCAAAAAGTATTCCAGTAGTTGCCTGGGGATGGAGGTTAGGTGGGGAGAGGTGGAAAGGAGGGGTAACAAAGGAGCATGAAGAAAATCTGTTGGGTAGGGAATTATTAATAAGCTTGACTGTGGTGATGTTTCACAGGTGATATACATGTCGAAATTTATCAACTTGTACACTTAACATGTACAATTAATTTTATGCCCATTATACCTCAAATAAAGCTTTTACTAAGACATTTTTTTAAATTTCTCAAATTAAACAGTAAAGGAGCAGATGTACAAGGACTGCTGCTCTGTGTTTAGCAGAAAAGCTAGCCCTGCTCCCATGCCAGGTGATTTTCTCTCATTTCCTCATCAGGCAAACACAACTCATAGAATGTACGAAGACAATGATTATATATAGCATCATTCTACTTTATTTCTGGCATGAAAGAAGATCAATTTCATTCAACCAAGACTTCATTGAACATTACTACATTCTCAGGCACTGTGTGAAATAGAGAAGGAAAGGAAATAAACACATATAGGAAACTCCTTGTTTGTGCTCTCTCTCAAATAAATAAACTAAATCTTTATTTTTTTAGAGATTTTATTTATTCAACAGAAAGAGAGCACACACAAACAGGAGGTGCAGCAGGCAGAGGGAGAAGGAGAAGCAGGCTCCCAGCCCAGCAGGGAGCCCAACACAGGGCTCGATCCCAACACCCTGGGATCATGACCTGAGCTAAAGGCAAATGCTTAACCAACTAAGGTCACCCAGGTGCCCCTAAATAAAATCTTAAAAAAAATTGAAATATAGAAAATATCTAACATGGAGATATAATGAATAAAAAAGAGCTATTTTGAAAGGTATGGCATCAACAGCAAGCACAACAGTTCCATGTGATGCTTACTTTGAACCTCACACTGTTCTAAGATTCAGTGCTTTATTTTATCTTGACAACAATCCTATGACATCATGATCCTCCCATTTTACTTTGAGAAAAAGGAGATATAGAAAGGTCAAGTAAATTGCCAAAGGTCATTTTGCTAAAAAATGGTCAAGCCAGGATTCAGACGCAAGCACTCTGGCTTTGGCACCCATGTTCTGAAACATTACATTATGTAACTTATGAATGACATTCTTACTCATCCATTCCAAAGTAAATTTTTAGCTGGGTATCAAGCCAGAATGAAAAATAATCATGATGATTAATTTAGATAATCATGATGCTTAATTACTTTTAATTATTACTTTTAAAACCTGCTAAAAAGGAAACCACAGACCCAAAATGGCATCACTTATGTTAAGGCCACAAGCCAGTAAACCAAGACTTACTACTTAACCTAACTGTAGTTTAGAAACCCCCCCTTCCCCAGAAATGTAATCTGTAACCAGTCAACCTGGGATTTTCCTGGTCAGAACTAGGAAATTTACTGATAGACCTCTTCTCTTCCCTTCAGAAGGATGACCTTACCTAAAACAATGGATCCTTTGCTTATAATTTCCCTTTTTCCACTCCCTACCTTTAAAAACCATTCCTTTTCTGTAGTCATTGGGAAGTCCCCTCTACTTGCTAGATGAGATGCTGCTCAATTTATGAATTAATAAAGCCAATTTGATCTCTTAAATTTACTCAGTTCAATTTTTTGTTATCTAACATTGGGAATGAGGCACAGGTGGTAAAAAAAATCTGTAATTATAATTATGAATTATATAGCAATGATACGCCACAGTTTATTAAAACTAAGAAGGATTTCATGCAAAGAATATGCACCCCAACCTCCTAACCCACAGTAAGGAAGACAATATAATAAGTACTTCATAAGAGCGCTCACCGTGACTCTCTTCATATCTAGCTGGCGCAGCTGCATCATATTCTGAAGGATAGTGTGTTTGTACCATGACTCTTGAGCTATTGGATTGCCATCAAAAGTGATGTCTGAGAGAGAAGAAGAGTCAGCAAGGCAGCAAACACTTTCAAAACTGCAGGAGAGACGGAAACCACTGGATTATTGTGAGACCTTCCAATAGTACTTTCATTTATTTAATATACATTATTATTTTAGAATAGTTTTAGATTTACAGAAAAATTGAGAATATAGAGTTCCCATATACTCTGCACCCAGTTTCCCCTATTATAAACATCTAGTAGTAGTAGAGTACATTTTTTTTACAATTAATATATAATTATTTACAATTCACTTATTCCTTACTTTCTGGCACTTTAAGATTCTCAAGACTCATATCATATATTTCCTACCCCAGTCCTAGAATCAGCCACTTCCTCCAAGGAGCCATGGTTCCTTTTATTGGAGAATGGCAGTGGAACCAAAGATCTGGTGGCTAGGCATACTGTTTGCCACTGGGGCATTATTTTTTTTTATGTCCTCTACTCATAGAACAAGGATGTGCATGTTTGTATACTAACCTGTGTGTATACATATTACCTATAACATTTAACCATCTATGTCTATATTAAGCTAAACATGAGTTTACACTGATGTTCTCCAACTTTTTTTTTGATGTTCTCCAACTCTAATCTATTATCAAAAGGATCATTCTAGTCTCTTTCCCTTGCTTATCTGTAAATTCCTACTCCAACAAGGAGAAATCTGACTCATATCAGCTCTCATCCATTTACTGAATTACTCAATTCCAGAATATATGCATAGTGGTATCAGAATTTTCAACCTGAATCCCCATGGGAAACAACTTTATTAAATACAACCATCATGTGTAATTCCTTTAGCATTTAGTCTTACATACTCGTTTCAAAGTTACTTAGGTCAGTATCTCCCCTCCCCCAACCCCTTCAGGGGGTTGTTTCATACAACTGAAAGTTAGCTTCTCTTGTCATAGTCTATATTCATTCCTTCCTGGGATCCTCTAAACTCCTAAATATTTTTAATTTGCATACATTAAGGTTCACTCTGTGTAGTAAAGTTCTGTGGGTCTTGACAAATGCATAAGTATCATATAGAAGAGCTCCATGACCCTAAGAAATTCTATTCAACCCTCCCCTCTCTCCCTCAATCTCTGGCAACCACTCATCTTTTTGTGGGCTTTATATTTTTGCCTTTTCCAGAATGCCATATAGTTGGAATCATACAGAATATAGCCTTTTCACACTGACTTCTGACACTTAGAAATATGCATTTAAGGTTCTTCCATGTCTTTCTGTGTCTTCATAGCATACACGCTCTCTTTTATCACTGAGTGATATTCCATTGTCTGGATGTCCCTCAGTTTCTTTATCCATTCACCTACTGAAGACATCTTGGTTATTTCCAGATTTTAGTGATGATGAATAATGCTGCTATAAATATTTGTCTGCAGGTTTCTGGGTGAATATAAGTTTTCAAACTCAATTGGGTAAATACTTAAGAGTGCAATTGCTAGATTATATAGTAAGACTATGTTTAGCTTTGTGAGAAACTTGCCAAACTGTCTTCCAAAGTGGCTGTAACTAACCTCTTGCATTCCTACCAGCTTCACAGTCTCATAAGCATTTGGTATTTGCCACCTTTTTTTATATTAGTCATTCCAATAGGTACAGAGTGGTCTCTCATTGTTTTAATGTGCAATTCCCTACTATCAAAGGATGCTGAACATTTTTTCATATGTATATTTGCCATCTGTATACCTTCTTTGCATTTTTAGCTTATGTTCATTTTTTAATTGAGTCGTTTCCTAAGTTTTAAGAGCTTGGTGGAGTGGTTAAGTTTTTATTTTAATTCCAGCTAGTGAATATACAGTGTTGCATTAGTTTCAGGTGTATCATATAGTGATTTAAAACTTCCATACAGGGATCCCTGGGTGGCGCAGCGGTTTGGCGCCTGCCTTTGGCCCGGGGCGCGATCCTGGAGACCTGGGATCGAATCCCACATCAGGCTCCCGGTGCATGGAGCCTGTTTCTCCCTCCGCCTGTGTCTCTGCCTCTCTCTCTCTCTGTGACTATCATAAATAAATAAAAAATTAAAAAAAAATAAATAAATAAAACTTCCATACATCACCTTGTGCTCATCATGACAAGTTCTCTCCTTAATCCCCATCATCTATTAACTGCTCTCCTTCCCTTCTAGAAACCATCAGTTTGTTCTCTATAATTAAGAGTCTATTTCTTGGTTTGACTCTCTCTTTTTTCCCTTTACTCATTTGTTTTGTTTCTTAAATTCCACATATAAGTGAAATCATATGGTATTTGTCTTTCTCTGACTGACTTATTTTATTTAGCATTATTTTTCTACCTCCATCCATGTCCTTACAAATAGCAAGATTTCCTTCTTTTTTTATGGCTAATATTCCATTGCGTGGCTACTGTAAATAATGATGCTATGAATATGCAGATATCTTTTCAAGTTTTTTTTTTAATTTTCTTTGGATAAATACCCAGAAGTTGAATTGCTCAACTAATTTTAGTTTTATTTTTACTTTTTTTAGGCCATTCTATTTTTAATTTTTTCTGGACCTTCAATTTTTAAGGGGAACACTCACTTTTCTAAATATACCCCAAAGTAGGTTAGTAAAAATCATTTACATCAGAATCATTCTCATTCAATGACTATTCAAATAACTAATGTAAACACTTAGACCTAAAAGTATTTCCTTTATTCAGGTACTATATTGAATATCCCTTCTTCCTGTGTTAAGAAAAGCTAGAGGATACAGAATATTTATAGCATAGGAAATAAATAATATATTGACAATTAAGGTCAAGGCAAGGTCTACAGCAAGAATAAAGTTCATTATTTCTCTACTGTCATATTTAAATATTTCTTCCATTGTTTCCTCCCATTCAAGGTAAAAAGATCCTTTCCTATCAATTATTTTACCTTACAAATTATCTTAACCATCTCACAATTCATAAGTTCATTATAGTTTTTGAAACATGTTTATTAGATAATTATGGGAAGATATTTTCCCCCACTTTTATTGAGAAATAATTGACATACATCATTATATAAATCTAAGGCAAAGAGCATAATTGTTATATATATATATATATATATATATATACACATAACCTACTGAAGCTGAATGGTTATATAAATGATGACCATAAGAGGCTCAGCTAACATCTATTTTCTCATATAAATACAATACAAAAGAAAGAATGAAAGAGAGAAGAAAAAAATTTCCTCCTGGTGATGAGAACTCATAGCACTTTCTTTCTTTCTTCTTTCTTTCTTCTTTCTTTCTTTTCTTTTCTTTCTTTCTCTTTCTTTCTCTTTCTTTCTTTCTTCTCTTTCTTTCTTTCTTTCTTTTTTTTTTTTTTTAAGTAGGCCCCATATCTAGCATGGAGCCCTATGAGGGGCTTGAACTTACAACCCTGAGATCAAGACCTGAGCTGAGATCAAGAGTTAGACGTTTAACCAAATGAGCTCCCAGGTGCCCCATAGCATTTACCTCCTTAACAACTTTCCTGTATATCACATAGCAGTGTTAACTGTGGTCATCATATAGTACTTTATGTCTATTTATCTTTTTAAAAAAAGATTTATGTATTTTAGAGCGAGGAAGACAGAGAGCATGTGGGAATCAGAGGAAGAGCTGAGAGAGAATTTTCAAGCAGACTTTGTGCTAAGCATGGAGCCTGACACAAGCTCAGTCCCATGACCCATGAGATTACGACCTGAACAGAACCAAGAGTCAGATGCTTAATGAAATTAGCCCCTCAGGTGCCCCAGTACTCATTTATCTTATAACTAGAAGTTTGAACTTTTTGACAACTTTCTTTCAATTCCCCCTCCCCTCATCTTCTACCTCCGGTAACCACAAGTCTGATCTCTTTTTCTATGAGCTTGGTTTTGTTTTTAAATTCCACATATAAGTGAGATCATAAAATATCTATTTTTCTCCGACTTATTTCACTGTACAATGCCTCAGGCTGCATCCATGTTGTCACAAATGGTAGGATTTCCTTACTTCTTATGGCTGAATAATATTCCTGTGTATATATTCATGCATGTATATAACATAACTTCTTTGTCCATTCATCCATAATGGACACTTATTTCCATGGCTTGGTTATTGTAATAATGTTGCTCTGAACAGGATGGTACACATATCTTTTCAAGTTAGAGTTTTCATTTCCTTTGAGTATATTCCAAGAAGTGAAATTGCTGGATCATATTGTAGCTCTGTTTTTAATTTTCTGAAGATCCTCCATACTGTTTATCCATAGTGGTCATACGAATTTATAATCCCACTAACAGTGCACAGGGTTCCCCTTTTCCAAATCCATACAGCACTTGTTATTTCTTGTCATTTTGATGACAGTCATTCTAACAGGCATGAGATGATAACTCATTATGGTTTTAATTTGCATTTCCCTAATGACTAGTGATGTTGAGCATCTTTTCATGTACCTGTTGGCCTTGTGTGTATCTTCTTTGAAGAAATGTCTATTCAGGTCCTTTGCCCATTTTTTAATTGGGTTGTTTGTTTTTTGCTATTGAATTATATGAGTTCTTTATGTATTTGGGATATTAATACCTTATCAGATACATGGTTTGCAAATATTTTTCTCACTGCATTGCATACACTGTCTTTTCACTTTGTTGATGATTTCTTTTGCAGTACAGAGCTTTTTAGTTTGATGCAGTACTATTTGTTTTATTTGTTGCTTGTGCTTTATGTGTCATTTTTTAAAAAATCATTACCAAGACACATGTCCAGAGCTTTATTTCTATGTGTTCTTCTATGAGTTCCAGGGTTTTAGATCTTACATTTATTTGTTGGGCCCACCCAGCATGGAGCCCAATGTAGGGTTTAAACTCACAACACGGAGATTAAGACTTGAGCTAAGATCAAGAGTCAGATGCTTAACCAACTGAGCCATCTAGGCTTACATTTAAGTCGCTAATCCATTTTGAGTTAATTTTTGTGAGTGGTGTAAGGTAAGAGTCTAGGTTCATTATTTTACATGTGGGAATCCAATTATCCCAGCAACATTTATCAAAGAGGTTGTCTTTTCTCCATTGAGTAGTACTGGCTCCCTTGTCAAATATAAGTTGACCTGTTATACTTAGGTTTATTTCTGAGCTCTTAATTTCATTTCATTGGTCTATTTGTCTATTTATTATTCCAGTAACATACTGTTTTAATGACTATGACTTTATACTATAGTTTGAAATCCGGAAATGTGATGTCTCCTGTTTTGTTATTCTTTCTCAAGATTTCTTTGACTATTTCAGGGTCTTCTATGATTCTAATAAACTTTAGGAGTGTTTTTCCTGTAAAAAATGCTACTGGAATATTGATAGGGAATGCACTGAATCTATATATGGCTTTTGGTAGTACTGACATTTGAACAGTATCAAATGGGAAGACATTTTTTTAAAAAGGCTAGTATATACAAGTGAAAATGAGAGTTCATTAACTTAATCATTACAAGCATAAATAAACTTGAATAAACACTGTAATTTTTTGGGACGCCTGGATGGCTCAGTGGTGTAGCACTTGCCTTCAGCCCAGGGTGTGATCCTGGAGACCTGGGATGGAGTCCCACATCGGGCTCCCTGCATAGAGCCTGCTTCTCCCTCTGCCTGTGTCTCTGCCTCTCTCTGTGTGTGTCTCTCATGAATAAAAAAATAAAATCTTAAAAAAAAAACATTGTAATTTTTCCCATATAGCATTAATAAAGTTATTTTTCCCCATCAACATAAAATATTTCAGAAAAATGTCTGGTGCTTAAAGGATCTTTTAAAATACTATTCTTCTTTCCTCACAGTTGATTCCATAGTTAAAATCAAATAAAAATGTTTCTGATAATTTCAAAACTGAAACACAAGACAAATTTGTCTTTCTCCTACATTGTTAAGTCATAGAAGTCATCTTCCATCCACAAATCTGCTTCTCTATGTGTATTCCTATTCTGTTAATGTCACCAAGTCAGTTGCTGGGAAACAATCTCTTACTCAGAAATTAGTGACTGAGAATGAGAACTGTGAAGATTCATCAAGGGATTTTAAGCAAGGGAGAGGGGTCCTAATAGGATTAAAATAATTAGTAGTTATGAGAATAATTAGTAACATTATGGAAAGTATAAAGGAAATAATGAGTTAAGAGCAAAAAACTAGAGACTGCAATAAGTAGAGGTAAAAGGAGAAGAATTTAACATGTCAAAAACTAAGGTAGACGCCATGAGAGTAAAGAGGAGGGGATAAGTTCTATGGAACTCAGGGGGTAGCATGTAAAGAAACTAGTACTTATTTGGATGTGAGGAAGGGAAATCTAGAATAATGCCCAGGTTTCTTTCGTCAGTTAATGTTTGGGTAGTGGTTACAAGGAAGTGGTTACTTTGTCAAAATTCCTTGAAGTCTGCACTTAACACGGCTGCTATTTATTACATGTAAATTATATATCAATATATTGATTTACCAATCAAAAATACAAAGATTTAAATATACCAAAAAATATATTTGACAGATCATCTTTTCATCTATCAGGTCTCCTTTATCTGGAACAGTATGTTATAATACTGTTCCATGGTGATCCATGGCTATTAGGACATATTTCAAAAAGCCTTTCATTAAGTTTTCCTCCAACTACCACAGGGTAGGATACTAATTTCAACCTTTAAGGAATTAAGTAATGTGAGAAGCAGAGGCAACAGAGTCAGTAGAGGCAAGAGAACTCTTCCATGCTGAGGAGCATTTTTCTTCAATGGCCCAGCATATATATCTAAACAGAATTAAACTGTAAGGTTCTTGATGGCTAGAAATGTGCTGTGACCACTGTCTCAAAACCTAACCTAACATAGTGTCTAGCATCTAGCAAGTATGCAGAAAAGTTCTGGTGAATGAAAGAATATGATTAACTTGTATAATTTCAAAAAAGGCTTATCCTCGATGTAAACATTAATAAATAATTTTTCTTAAATTAGTCTTAGAATTATTTAAAAGATATCATGCTATCAGGAATCATTACAATCTTGAACAGACAATTCTCCAAAGAAGGTATACAAAGGGCTAACAGACACATGAAAAAATGCTCAACATCACTTGGCATCAGGGAAATACAAATCAAAACCACAATGAGATACCACCTCACACAGGCTAGAATGGCTAAAACTAACAAGTCAGGAAACAGCATATGTTGGCAAAGATATGGAAAAGGGGAACTCTCTTACACTGTTGGTGGGAAGGCAAGCTGATTCAGCTACTCTGGAAAACAGTATGGTGGTTCCTCAAAAAGTTGAAAACAGAGCTACCCTGTGACCCAGTATTTGCACTACCAAATATTTACCCCAAAGATACAAATGTAGTGATCTGAGGGGCACCTACACCACAATGTTTATAGCAGCAATATCCACAATAGTCAATGGAAAGAGCCCAGATGTCCAATGACAGATGAATGAATAAAGAAGGTGTGGTATACATATACAATGGAATACTATTCAGCCATAAAAAAAATGAAATCTTGCTATTTGCAATGACATGGATGAAACTAGAGAGTGTTATGCTAAGAGAAATAAGCCAGTTGGAGAAAGACAATTATCATATGTGATTTCACTCATATGTGGAATTTAAGAAACAAAACTGAGAAGCATAGGGAAAAGGAGAGAAAAATAAAAATAAGATGAAATCAGAAAGGGAGACAAACCATGAGACTCTTAATCATAGGAAATAAACTGAGGGTTGCTGGAGGGGAAGAAGGTGGGGGAATGCTGGGTGATGGACATTTCTTAATGTGGGCACATGAGGTAATGAGCAATGGATATTATTTAAGACTAATGATCACTGAACTCTACTTCTGAAACTAGTAATACAGTATACATTAATTAATTGAATTTAATTTTAAAAATAAAATCAATATATGTTCCTTTTAATTTTTTAATTAAGCATTGAAGAAATAAAGGGAGCTGATTCCTCCAGCGAAGGCATTAGAGCCCTAATGTCAGATGATTTCTAATTCCCTAAACTTACTACTACTAGTTCCTGTTATTCCCAAACAATGTTCTCCTTTTCTTTCATTCCTGTGAGTTTTTATATACCCACTAATAAATTCACTTTATGCTAAAATAAAACAAAACAAAAAGGAGTCATTATGATCTGATATCTGTCACTAATCAGGTATGTTCACTGAAAAGTGGAAACAATATGTCCACAAACATAGAGAAGCTGGAAAACTTCATTTTATTGTAGATAATTTCTGATTTTATTGTTATTTAGTATTTATAAGTTGGATTACAAAGAGTCTGTGATTTCTTTTTTTAAAGATTTATTTACTTATTTTAAAGAGAGAGAGAATCCTGAACAGACTCCAAGCTGAGCACAGATCCCAACATGAGGCTCAATCCCACAATCCTGAGATCATGACCTGAGCCCAAACCAAGAGTTAGATATTTAACCAACTGCACCATCCAGACATCCCTATGATTTATTTCTTATTGTAAGTATAATTTTAAAGTAAAATGACTGTAATTGTTTCTAGCCCTAACACTCAAGTATTCCTTTGGGGAATGTAACTAGTCCAATAATTACCAATTGGGTGGTGTTAAACACAAAACTACACAGCATCTTCACTGAATTAAAATATAAAGCACAAAAAAATATATATATATAAAGCACATTAGTGAATATAGAAGGAAATATGTCCAGTGAATGTAGTCATTATGAAGCACTCTTTCAGAGATCTAGAAGACCTGCTGATGTCTATCTGGTCTGCTTATAATTCAAACATAACCAAAGGGACACCAGGAGTGGGGAAATCATGGCTATCTTTAGCAGGTACAGTCCTGGCAACCCTTTCCGGATTGGCTGCTAGCACTGATATTCAGACTGAAGCCTTTATGGTTTGAATAATTTTATTAAAGTAAAAATAAATCCATATTTGATCCATAAGATTCCTCACAAAATTTCATTTCCATCCTAGAAATGCACTGACAAAGTACATATGATTTTAGAGACATTCTCTAATAAAATGAAAGAAGACTGTTAAGTACAAATCCAGGCTAATGAAGAGTTATATCCTACCTAACCAAAGAAAATCAAAATCAGATTGTAAAACAAAAACACCTGGAAATAAGACAGTAAGTACAGTGAAGTACTACTGGCTTCTAAGAACAGTCTTTCTCTTTTTAAGAATACTCAGTTGCTTGTCTCTTCTGAGTACCAAGAATAGAAAAGCTTGGGTCTAAAGGCTGACATTTAATTCATACTTTGACTTTAATCTTTTTCCAGATTACTCATACGTTTGTTCTTTCCCTAGTGGTCTCCTCCCAATGCCACATCTGCTTCTTATCTGCTAAAGAACCTACAGGAACAATGTGTCCCTACTGACCAAAATTCACATTTCAAAAGGAAAAGAACATATTTCAGTCCATTTTATGCTTACTTAATGAAATGCAGAGGAAAAAATAAAATTCCCATATATGCATGTATATTTACCACATAGATATTTAACTAATAAACCCCAAATATCAGTCAAATTCTCCAATTAGAAAATTCTCCCAAAAATAAGTTAGGTACTTTAGAAAAAGGGGTTTTATTCTTTTAGACCATTGAAGTACCATATCCTCTGAAATAATCTTAAAGAAAGCCTACTTATTTTATAGTGATCAGTGAAAATTTTACTGGATAGTTACTATGTAACTAGTAGGCTGAAATGAAATGGAACAGTAGAATAAATCACCTGTTCTCAGAAGAAATGAAATATACACAACTGACAGATATAAAATATCTAGACAAATCTGTACAATAACATATAATTAAGGATTAAAGACTAAAGCACAGTTAAAGAAAAGAGCAGATAATGAAGGTGTCTGTATGCCTAATAGAATGAAGTTTGTGGACTGAGCCTCTTGCTAAAAACAACTAAAAATGCTACATAAGATATATTTTAAAATTCTCAAGTGCACCCATAACCTGCTAAAAAATGAGAAATATATAGGTTAAAAAAAAAAGTAAAAGTGGGACCCCTGAGGGATAACCAAAATGTTGAAACTGATCTTTTTGCTATAAGAGAATTTACTGAATCCAATGAACTCGAACTTTGGTTCATAACGATCTTCAAAGCTGAGGGACAGAAGATGAATCCCAGGGGCTACTCAAGTTGGAGAGCCTAACTGGAGTCATCCATAAGTCTGAGACCCAAAGACTAGACTTTTAACATAGAGTTCATTAGATATAAACTTCCCTACCCACTACCCGAGATATATAGCCCATCTCAAAACCTGGGGCTAGGAAGAGGAAAAAAAATTCTTCCCTGATTACATGTAACCACAAACCGCAATTTGCAGCCTGAATCCACACTAAATGGGTGGTCTAAAGTATTTTAAGAGAACTGATATTTTGAGGACATCTAAGGCTGGTTATGCCTAGGCATCTGACAGAAACAAATGAGGAACTTACCTTCATATAAGACCCCAAAGAATTCCTAAAGATAGGATACCAAAAAACATACAGCTCATAGTTCAAAAGGAAAGAAAACAGTCTGACTGACAGCCAGTAGAAACAACAGGTGACATAGATTGGCTACGACTTTTTTTTCACATAACCGGATTATGAAACATAGGATATAAAAACATTATATTTCAAGAATTAGAAACAGCCACCGCTGGATGCCTCAGTGAATTAAGCTTCTGACTCTTGATTTCAGCTTAGGTCATAACCCAATAATTAGTTTTGACATTACAGTAAGCAAAACTAATCTCAGGGTCAGGAGATTCAGCCCGAGTGGAGCTCTGCACTCAGAACAGTCTGCTTGAGGTTCTCTTTCTCCCTCTCTTTCTGCCTTTCCCCTATTAGCATTCTCTCTCTCTTTAAATAATAAAATCTTAAAAAAAAAAGAAAGAAAGAAAGAAAAACAGGCTTGGAAACACGAGTAAACTCCAAGAAGATATGAAAAGACACAGAACTTCCACAGAGTAGGAAAATATTTTAAAATTTAAAGTAAAAAAAATACAAAATTAGTGGATGGAAATAAAGGGAATTAAGCATTTACATGCCTTTCCTGCATAAACCGTTCCTCGGGGTAATCAAAAAGTCAATAAAACTTTTATTTATAGAAGAAATACAGCTTAAAAAGGTGAGGAATAATGGAATATCACTATTTTGTAATTCCTAAGGAAATAATGGATCCAGACAATGATCAGCAATGATTGCTAAAATACTGAAAAGATGGGGGACTTTATTTTTTTTTGTTTTGTTTTGTTTTTTATTAAAAATGGAATAGGTGAACAACAGCTGAACCCAATAATTAGTTTTGACATTACAGTAAGCAAAACTAGAACACATTTTTTTTCTTCCCTTTACATTTCTTTCACTTTTTTGTTTTTCTTGTTTGATGCTCCTTAACAAATAATCATCTATTTTGAACCTTTTTAAGTAATGTTACTTAGTCACTAAAATTATTTTTAGTGCATAATGGTAGAAGGGGTTCTTAGAAACAAAATGGTTCTAAAGAATCCAAAAAAGACACCTACTAATAAGCCATTATTTTTTTTGTCATGAAGCAAAAATATAGTTGAAACAAAATTTTTTTTACATACATGAAGAAGATCTCCAAATTTCCCTCGGGGAAACTATTAAAATAGTTTAACCTGCTTGTCACAGTATGTATGTATGTATGTATGTATGTATGTATGTATGTATTTATTTATTTAATTTTACTTTTTTAAAAGATTTTATTTATTTATTCATAAGAGAGAGAGAGAGAGGCAGAGACACAGGCAGAGGGAGAAGCAGGCTCCTCGCAGGGAGCCTGACGTGGGACTCGATCCTCGGTCTCCAGGGTCACACCCTGGGCCAAAGGCGGCACTAAACCGCTAAGCCACCGGGGCTGCCTTTGTCACAGTATTTAAAAGAATTTAATATTTGAGAGGCTAAAGGGACACCAGAGAAAAATAAATAGAACACTATGGCTATAGACAGAAACAAAAAGGAAGTGAAAAGGAGGAGGTAGAGATGTAAAGAATTAAACGGAATAGAGGAAAATGTTAAACTGTCTCTTTAGGCATCTTTTGCTGCAACAATGCCATTGACAATTCAACAAGGAGAGTATCTATTATGTCTGTACGAATCTGGCTAACAAAAGACACCAGCACAGAACTGAGGGTCTCATAATTGCAGGTGACAATTTTATTAACTTTCTGTATTAGCTTACTCACTTTCTAGCAGCAAAAAGAAAAAAGCAACATAACTTCAGTCTCAGGAGATTCACAATGTCTCTAATTACCAAGAGTAGATTTCAAGTCATAGTAATATTCTTGTAATGCTAATTTGTGACACTGAACCCAAATTTAAAGTGACAAGAAAGCTCTTCACGATCTATTTCCTCTTACAAAGTGACATGTGAATGCAAATAAGTCTCCACGAATTTACAGAAGAAAAAGAGAAGGATTCTTTGCAGTCTCAAAGTGTGACAACAATTCTAAAGAGCATGTTCATTTTAGCCACCTTCAACATTTATATTGTTTAAAAATTACACTGTCTATAAAGCGAGCCAAATAATATTCCTGTATGCAAAGAGATCTAAGTTCTGCACTGTGTAGGTAAACAGCTCTCTGGGAAAATAACAGACTGATGTAGAATTTACCAATTTCCATGGTGTAAATACTCCCAACATGGCCAACTTCAAGCTACCAAGATGATGCTGAATTGAAAAGATGCATATACGTTAGTCTAGTGAGCCAACATATATTGGCTCCAGTATACCACTGCAGACCAAATTCCTCTTTTACAATTAATTGAAGGATAGATATTATTCTATCATGAGATAATTTTGTTATTAGTAGAGGAATAGAGGAACTTCCTTTTATTGATGATTTCACAGTATTTTTTGAACTTTTCATCAGATGTAATACAAATACAGAAAAGTTCACAAATCCTAAGTGTGCAGCTTCATGACTTTGCACAAACTGAACATACCATGTAAATAGTCTCCAGATTAAGAAACAAAACATTACCCTAATGAGGAGTAGAATATGTGACTCCAAAATATCATGGCCTTTGGAATGTGGATTATTTTGAGCTGAAGGCAATCAAAACTCAGCAAATTTTTTTTTTTTTAAAACTCAGCAAATTTAAGAGAAACTTTTACTGTTTCCCTTAGCTACCTAAAGGAATTTAGATAGGAGGCCTGGCCCAGAAAGATAGTTTTATCAGAGATAACTTTTTATGGCAGGACAAACATCTAATTACCAAACATCTGCTCTCCTCATCATCCTCTGAATCATTCTCCTTCTCTTTGAAGTCTCACGCCTCATCTCATTTCTTAGCTCAGGTTAGCATAGTAAGCCTCAACTTTGACTTGCCTTAGGCCTCATATTTTCATGGGGCTCCGGCACATATGTAATTAAGTTTGTTTTTCTCCTGGTAATCTGTCAATTTAATGATTAAATCAGCCAAAGAACCTAGCAGGGTAGAAGGGAAATTTTCCTTCCCTACAGTTGGTGACCATAAAGGGATCTTCACTGGCTGGACATGGATACTGTAGCTGAGAGATGCTGGGACCTCTGACAAAAGCCAGCATAAGGTTAGAATTCTTACCATGTCAGTCTCCTGGATTTCTGCCTACAAGATCTGATGGAAGTGAGAGTGGTGAGAGTCGTTTCCATTTTCTAAATTAGCAAGAGAAAACATTTGTGGAACTACTTCCTTGGAAACAGCAATTCTGGCAAAGATTTGGTATGAGCACCGCTGATTATGTTATCATCATAATTCCAGTTATTATCTCAAAATGTTGTGGGCCACAAAAATAAACACATTTCTGTATCAATTCCATTATAATGAATTTCATCAGATATTTAACAATGGGCATTTTAAAGGTTTGTTATTTACAGATAATTATTGTCTTACGCTGATGCTTTGCAAAAGTGCTCCTTCAAAAGTACTTCATTTTCAAAGAGATTTGAGGAAAGGACTTTTGATATGTACAGGTTTCAAATAATTTAAGATCATAAAACTGAACTGGGTAACAATTTACAGAACTAATGGAAAAGCTGCATTCAAGTAGAATTAATAACATGAGACAGAATGAGATGATGAAAATGACTAAAGTTTTTATGACTTTTTCATTGAGACATTGCCGGTTCTTTTATACTGTTTTTCCAGGTTTAAGGAAATCTTCTCTTTTCTCTTAAGCTATCAACAATTTCAGTAAGATATATCTTTGTGAACAAAGATGAAACAATTACTTTTTTCTCCCTACTGATCACTCCAAAATTGGGAAACTTAGAACTCTTATTTTCATACCAATACAGTTATTTGCATAAATTCAGTAAGAATCTATTCTCCTTGTAATAGAACACAACTGGAAATATTGGTTATATTGCCAAGGCTTTGGCTGAAATGTCATATTTGAGAATGTGCTAAGCATCAGATATGCCAGTAGCTTTAAGGAACTAAAGTTGACTTTATGGAGCCAATAAAACCCATTGGAAAAATTGGCCTGGTACCTTGCTTACAGGGTTCTCAGCAGTCTCACAAGGTGTGTAAAGAAGGCCACTTCCCAGTAAACTCAGAAACCTCAGGACATTTTGGGGATCTCAAGAGGAAAGGAACTCAACCAATTCTATAGGTATTACATACAAAGTCTGATGGTGAGATCCTGGTTTGGCTTCTTATTCTCACATGGCTTTTAAAAAGACGAATCTGAGATTCCTTATAAAAGAGTTCCAACAGTTGGAAAAAAAAAAAAAAAAAACAGTTCCAACAGTTGGGATGCCTGGGTGGCTCAGTGGTTAAGCATCTGCCTTTGGCTCAGAGTGTGATCCCAGAGTCCCAGGATCAAGTCCCATATCAGGTTTCCTGCATGGAGCCTACTTCTCCCTCTGCCTGCATCTCTGCCTCTCTGTGTGTCTCTCTGAATAAATAAATACAATCTTTAAAAAAAAAATAAAAGTTCCAACAGAACAGATTAAAAGATTCTAAATGATCCATCATCATTCTTGCTGCACTTATATATAAAGAATCAGGTCAAGTTTATTGAAACTAGGTTTAATTTGCAAACAAATTAGTCTTATTGTAGTTTTCTCTGACAAAACTGGGTGTGACTATCAAGAGAAAAATAATTTCAGTGATATGCTTTTCTGCATATTAGTTTCTAATATTATTAATTGTCTTTGAGGTTTTGTTTGTACTGGTAAACTTGACTAGAACCTGAATTTTTAGTTTTCTTTAGTATTTGACTACAACTCTCCAAACTAACATTTCTGACTTTTCTCCCACCGTTCTGACTTGGAATCACTGATAACTAAAACTGCTCTTTTTCTGAAGCCATGTAAGCAAAGTTGAACAATTTGATATAAACTTTAGAGAAATAACCCCAATAGAATGGACAGTCTTCATGCCTGTTGCTATATGACCATTCAGAAAGATCACCAGGGACATTCAACTGCAAATCAGGAAATCTATCAGATTGCTACCACCTGCCCTTACTCTATCTTAAGCTGCTTTGAGCCAAACATTCACATATCTTCTTGACTAGCTGCCTTCAGAATTCCAGAAACTGGGATTACAATCTCCTCCAATCATTAATCACTGTTTTTCTTTTGTTTCCATAGAAATGTCTCTTACTAAATACCTGACGGCTTCCACAGACCTAACTTTGGAAATCTACATGCATAGCTGCCTACTGAACGGAGACACGACTATCTAAATTGACCTACTCTCAGGACTAAGGGACTGGTTCAGTGAAATGGACCAATCTACCAAGTCAATTTTGGCACTGTGAAACTTCTTGGGGAAGTTTCAAAAGTGGGACTGATGGGGAGCAGAATACATGACTCCAAAATATGCCACTTTGGTGTGTGAATTATTCTGAGCTGAAGGCAATTAAGACCCAAGAAAACTTTTCCCTTTTCCTTAACTATTTAAAAGAGCTTAAAAAGGGGGCCTGGCTCAGAAAGAGATAATTTTTTATCTGAAAGATCTATATGTATGGCAGGGCAAACATCTAGTTACCAAACATCTGCTCTTCTTATCATGCTGTGAATCATCCTCCTCCCCTTTGAAGCTCTATGCCACTATCCCATTCCTTAGCTCAGGATGGCATACAAGCCTCTACTGATCAATTTGCCCTTGGGTCTCATATTTTCATGGGGCTCCTATACATATGTAATTATATTTGTTTTTCTCCTGTTAATCTGTCTTATCTCAATGTAATTATTAAACAAGCCAAAGATACTAGAAAAGCAGAAAGAAAATTCTTCCTCTCTCATAACCTATGCCCTGATGCCTCCCTGCTACCATGTCCCCTTACAGCCATTACTCCTCAAAGTAAGCACTCTCTTGAGTCTAACTATAGATAAGACTTGCCTCTCTATTAACTTTGTGTAAATGAAATCATTCATATGCAATTATTTGAATCTGGCTTCTTAAGTTTCACATATGTTTTGAGATTCATCCATATTACATGCAGCTGTAGTTTAAGGACTCTCATTGCTGGATAGTATTACATTAAACTCACTTTCTCTATTCTACTATTGGAGCACAATTTAGCTTGTTTGTATTTGAAGTTATTCTAAATAGTGCAACTAAGAACACTCAGGTGAACACGTTAAGCATTTCTGTGGAGTTTATACCTAAGAGTGTTATTGCTGAGTCATAAAGTATGGTAGTAAGTGGACTTAATACACTTCCAGAGCTTTACGAAATGATTTATTGATGTACGCTCTCACTGGCAGGTACAGGAGCTCTACTAGCTTCACATCTTCACCAATATTTTTTTCTAAGTGTTACACATCGCCAAGTTGTATCACCTTGTCCTATTTTAAAATATTAACTCCTCCACATTTCAGTAGTTTCTATTACTGACTGGGCATCAAAATCATTTGTGGAGCTATTTAAAAAACACAAATACCTAGAACCCATCCATATCTGAATCAAAATTGCTAGGGGTAGAGTCATGGTTATATTATTCTGATAGTCCTATAAGTGATTCTAAGGCAAAGTTAGGCTTACATTAGTTCACTAATGTAAACTAATGTAATGTAAGATACCCTTAAAGTTAAAAATTTCTAATGTGAGCTTTATAATTCTTCACTAATATCAAGAAATAAATATTGAGACAGAACATAAAGACTCCTAACTCTGGGAAACTAACTAGGGGTGGTAGAAGGGGAGGAGGGCGGGGGGTGGGGGGTGAATGGGTGACGGGCACTGAGGGGGACACTTGACGGGATGAGCACTGGGTGTTATTCTGTATGTTGGTAAATTGAACACCAATAAAATTAATTTATTAAAAAAAAAAAGAAAGAAATATTAACATTCACAGTTCTAAGGAGAAAAATGTTTTCTCCAAAAGTCACATTGTGATAAACTAGTCCATGTTCATAAACATAATATGTACAAAAATGTGTATTGGCCACATTGCTTGTAAACAAAAAATGAAAAGCTATCTAAACAACCATCAATAAGGGGCTCTGAAAATAAATTAAAATTAATCCACACAGTGAAATTGAAAGTAGCCATTAAAAAGAATGAGATATACATATACGGCTGATATGCACCTTGTATAACTGATGGCATTAGTTAAAATTCTGAAATACTTCCATGCCAGTTGGTAAAGGTCACTGCCCTCAAGTTACCTAAGTGCCCCTCCTCATTGTCCCAGTCCCAGCTGTGAGGTGTCCTGAACCTTTGTTGTTTTGGCAGCAAAAAGATTAACCCTTGGCACAGTAGGGCCCTTGAGACCCAGTTTAGCATCTCTTCTGACTGGACAGTGCCTGTGCTATACTGGTTAAAAGTTCTGAATTAGTACACTATCCTTGCCATAGTATACATGCTA
The DNA here is from genome assembly GCF_048418805.1 of Vulpes vulpes. Taxonomy (NCBI): domain Eukaryota; kingdom Metazoa; phylum Chordata; class Mammalia; order Carnivora; family Canidae; genus Vulpes; species Vulpes vulpes. The sequence goes on along the minus strand of NC_132794.1, from coordinate 74,427,516 downwards.
TACCTATGATATTTTTTATATCATCCCCTGGCCTACAAGTACTAACATGGAAGAATTGCTACATACATTGCTAACTAAAAGAACAAACTGAGAAAGAATCTAGAAAGCATGATTCTGTATTTGTAAAAATGTTATTCGTGTATCAGTGGTATTGGCACAGGAACAAAAATCTGTTAGAATCCTTCCTTAAGGGGATCCCTGGGTGGCGCAGCGGTTTAGCGCCTGCCTTTGGCCCAGGGCGCGATCCTGGAGACCCGGAATCGAATCCCACGTCGGGCTCCCGGTGCATGGAGCCTGCTTCTCCCTCTGCCTATGTCTCTGCCTCTCTCTCTATCCCTCTGTGTGTGTGTGTGTGTGTGTGACTATCATAAATAAATAAAAATTAAAAAAAAAAAAAAAAGAATCCTTCCTTAATTGGTTCTCACCAGACTCTTAACAATCGTACTTCTGCAACTGAGACTGGGGGTTGTGGGATAGCACACTCACTCTCTACTCTGTTGTCGTTGTTTTTTAAAGATTTTATTTATTTATTCATGACAGAGAGAGAGGCAGAGACACAGGCAGAGGGAGAAGCAGGCTCCATGCAGGGAGCCCAAGGTGGGACTCGATCATGGACTCTGGATCACGCCCTGGGCTTCTGAAAGCAGGCGCTCAACCAGATGCTGAGCCACCCAGGCGTCCCCTCACTTTCCACTTTGTAAATGTTTGTCTTTGCTATAACAAATATAGAATGAAATAATAATAATAGTGTTGTTTCTTTTTTTAAAAAAACCTTACCTCACCCCATAATTATGCAACAAAAATCTTAACTGTGGAACGAGATTACATCAGCAGCTTTCTTCCTAGCGGTTCCTTTCTTCTTTTTCCCCCTCTTTATTATAAAATACATAATCATTAGGAGATTCGGGAAAAATGTAAGACTAAAATTAAACCATGTAACATCTCTCCTAAAGGTAGACTTGTTTATATATTTTTTAACAAAATGGATCATGTTACATAAAACAGCTTTGTATACAGCTTTCTTTACATTTTACCAACACTTTTCATGTTACTAATTATTTCCATATTATTTTTAATACATGCATAATATTTCAATATTTGAGGAATATTCTAATTTACTTGCTGAATTCTACTCATCTGTGGGAGGAATCTACTATATTAAAATGGAGAGAAATTATAAAAAATAACATATATGAGAAGTAAACTTGTAATGAATTTTGGGAACTATATTGTAAGGTTTTGTTGGCAAAAAACAATTACTTATCAGATATAAATAAGTATATCTTGGCTTTTGTTTGCGGTAATGAATTTTGGGAACTATATTGTAAGGTTTTGTTGGCAAAAAACAGTTACTTATCAGATATAAATAAGTATATCTTGGCTTTGGCATGGTAACTAGAGATAATAATGGAGAGAAGATAAAAAAGAATACTGAACAGTTTAAATCTTATTTCAAAGGAGGCTCTGAGGTAGAGTTTGGAGGGAATTTGTGTAGAAAACAGAGAATAAAACCATTTGGGGAAAAGGGATATTTTGAGCCAACGCAGTTTAAAATCTGTAGGCACAATTTTTTTTCTCTTTGGCATGTTTGTGACCAGGACAAATAAAACTAATGTCTTATTCTGTGGAGCCTTTCTATTCTACTCATTGCACGGAGGAAGGTATAAACTGAAAGACAGTGGAGCTTATTCTATTAATAATTTTCATGACTTGGCTCAGGTTACTTATAATGGCAGCAGCCTGCATCCTTGACTACTTTTCTGCCATCAAAGAGAATGTCAGAGCAGGCAGGATAGGTAGTTTTAGAGATCTATATAACTTATGCCTCCATTGTTGGACACTTATGTTGTTTCCATTTAGAGCTGTTACTCTAAAATTCTATGATGAATATCCTTGTAGTATTAGTTTGCTAGGGCTGTCAACAAAGTACCACAAACCGTGTGGCTTAAAGAATAGAAATTTATTTTCTCACTGTTCTAGAGGCTAGAAGTCCAAGACCAAAGTGTCAGTAGGGTTGATTCCTTCTGAGGCCTCTCTCCTTGGACTGAAGATAGTCATTATCTCTCTCAAGTCTTCACACAATTTTTCTTCTGTATGTGTAGGATTCTTAATTTCTTCTTCTTAGGACACTATCAAATTGATTAGTGCTCAGCACAGGACCTCTTTTTTAACCTTAATTACCTCTTTAAATGCCCGATCTCCAAATATAGTCATACACTGAGGTACTGGGGGCTAGGACTTTAACATGTGAATTTTGGGGGACACAACTCAGTCCATAACACTTGTAAATAAATCTTTCTGTATTTTCTTCAGTTTGATCCACATATCTGTACCTACCACTTTCTCTTTCTGAATCATGAACTGACAAAGGTATTTTTATCTCTTATAGAAATGGTAGCTACAGGGTAGCCCCGGTGGCTCAGTGGTTTAGCGACTGCCTTCAGCCCAAGGTGTGATCCTGGAGACCGGGGATCGAGTCCCACGTTAGGCTCCCTGCATGGAGCCTGCTTCTCCCTCTGCCTGTGTCTCTGTCTCTCTCTCTCTGTGTCTGTCATGAATAAATAAATAAAATCTTAAAAAAAAGAAATGGTAGCTTTAGGGAAATGAGATTACATTTCATTTGCTATATAAATGAGACTGAGTGTCAAGATTTCAGTGTGAAACTGGTATTGGTGAATAGAACATCATTTCCCCTAAGATTTCATCAGAATATTAAATATTCATTGTAGCACTTTTGACCTTCCCAATTTTAAATGCAGTAGCATAATGCAGCACTGTTTTCTCTTCATATTGGAACAACAGATTTCTGACACCTCATTTCATATCATAGTCAAGCATAAGAATAACAATAAGGATGTAGTCATTCAGGAACCATGGGGTTTTCCTCTAAACTGAATGGCATCATCTCACGAGACTCCTGTGCATCAAATTCCTTCATTCATGAGCAACATAGCAATTTCTATATATTCAGGTTTTCAAGTAAGAACTCCAGTGCTGCTTCCCTAGCTGATGTGGGAATAGGTAAGGCAGTTTTAATTTCATGTTACAATCCTTTACCTAGCTGTAGCCCTTGGGAAAAGGGATCTAGGTGAGTTTATTTGCAACTTTGTTTTAATTATCAATAGGAAAAAGGAAGATTTAAAGACTACTATATGATAGGCATGGAGATTGGTGCTAAAAACAAAAAGATGAATAATAGAACAGGATTGAATTGCTACTCTAAAGGAATATATATATTACCAGAATGTAGTTTCCTTAAGAGAAATACACACACACACACACACACACACACACACACGAGGTAGACAAAGAGACGAAATGAATGTCCCAAACCCACCCTCTCTGGTTTGGTTCCATACCAATACAGAACTACTAAGAACAAATTACAGAAAACCAATGCCCCTAACCTAACTAAAAGACAGAGAAGGCCCAAATATCAAGTTACCTGTAAACAGGTAATATGCAAGGGCAAATATGGGAAAAAAACTATGTAGAAGAAAGAAAAGAGGAGCTAGTGGTAAGTCTAAAACCAATGTAAAATCACCAGCAGAAGCCCACAGTAGGCACAACAAGATGGGAAGAGTGCTAGTAGATCTGAGCATGTACTACAAGGAAGGGACTTTAAGGAGCACATGATTCAAGGTGGCAGTCTTCAACAAGGCATTGCTTTTGACAAGGTAGAAAGGAAAGTAGATGAGCTCCTTGAAGACTGGATGGTCAGAGTGAAAAGGGGCAAAGGGGGAATTTAGAGCTTTGCAAGATAAAAGAGAATCAAAATGTAAACATTTAAAAGGATGTACAACCCCTTTTATACACACACACACACACCCCTCAACTGTGCTTTGCTGCACTGACAGAAGACACCCTTGATGGAAGATTCTTTTTTTAAAAAAAAATTATTTATTTATTTATTTGAGAGACACAGAGACAGAGAACATGAGTAGGAGGGATAGTTAGAGGGAAAGAGAAAAGTAGACTCCACACTGAGTGCAGAGCCTGATGGGGCTCGATCCCAGGACCCTGGAATCATTACCTGAGCCGAAGGCAGACACTTAACTGACAAAGCCACCCAGCTATCCTTTCATAGAAGATTTTTAAAAATCACCCAAACCCACAAAATGAATTGAGAAAACCAGAATAAATATATAGAAAGCGTTTTAAGAATAAAATAAAAATCAAATCTGCTGCCCTTCCCCAAAAAGAAACATGTAACACAACATTCCACACTATCACATATCTTCAAGTAAGTGTCTGGAGCTGGGAAAATCTACCTTAAATTAGAAATTCAAAACTTTAAAGCAGATTGGACAATAAACAGGAAGAGGTGACAAGAGAGTTAGCTGATTGGACTTAGGAATGAAATGAAAAGAAAATCATTGCGCAAAGGTTAAAAATTACAAAGTCCCCAAGGGAGAGTAGATACAAATAAAATGTTACTAAGGGACACTGAAGAAAGCCAGGAAAAACCCAAGAGAATGAAAATGAAGCAAAGAAATAAAATGAGTCAGAAGTAAAGTAGTTGAACTAGAAGAAAAACAAAGAAGAAAACAAGTATGTGCAATTCGAGCTCTTAAATATAAAAACAAAACAATGGAACAGAACTAATACTTAAAACTATAACCCAAGAAAATTTTCTGGAAATAAGACTAAAACATACATATTGAAAAGGTCCAACAGGTACCTTGGAAAAATGAATCAGAATGATGCATTTGAAAACATAACCTAACAAATTCTTAGACTTCAAAAATAAAAGAAAAAACATAAAAGGAACAAAACTGTAAGGACCTCTAGGCACAAAGATCAAAAGTGAAATTCAGATTGGCCTTGGAGGCCCTAAATACAACTTACAATGCAAAGAAATAATACAGCTATATATATATAAAAGATTTAAATGATTGTAAAAAACTCAAAAGAATGACATGTCATGACATGAAAACTATATGAAATCCAAATCCAAATCTTGTACAAAATCAAGTTTATTTTAAAGATTTTATTTATTTATATATTTATTATTTTTAAAGATTGTATTTATTTATTCATGAGAGACATACAGAGAGAGGCAGAGACCTAGGTAGAGGGAGAAACAGACATCCCACTGAGCAGGGAGCCTGACCCTGGGATGAGGGGTAGAAGAGGAGGTGGGCCTGGATCCCAGACCCCTAGGATCATAACCTGAGCCGAAGGCAGACACTTAACTGACTGAGCCACCTAGGTGCTCTGGCTTTTATTTATTTATTTGAAGGAGAGAGAGTGTGAGCAACAGAGAGAGAGAGAGAGATAGAAAGAGAGAAAGAGAGGGAGAGAGAGAGAGAGAGAGAGAAGGAGCAGGGAGAGGGGCAAAGGGAGACGGAGAAGCAGATTTCTTTTTGAGCAGAGAGCCTAACAGGGGGCTCGATCCCAGGACCCCAGGACTGTGACCTGAGCCAAGGCAGATGCTTAACAGATGCTTAACAGACTAAGCCACCCAGGTACCCCCATAAATCAAGTTTTATTGGAACATGGTGCTCCTCATCCATTTTGTATTGTTTATGTAGCACAAAAACAAAGTTAAATAGTTGAAACAGAGACAAGCTGGCCTGCAAAGAATCAGGGACATTATGCCAACCTAGGTTCTCTGAATGAACACACACACACAGGTTCACAGGGAAATTCTATCAAAACTTCAAAGATTAGATAATACCAATGCTTCACAAATTGTTCAAGAGCACTGAACTTTTAAACAAAAGAAAATGATAAATCAACATCACATGCGGGTATTGTTACAAGAGTTTTAAATAAAATCTTAGGAAACAAAATTTAATACCACATTAAGAAAATTATACAACCTGACCAAATGCTATCTAGTCTTAAAGTACAATTTGCTCACTATTGGGACATCTATATACTATACTATATTATGCTATATTAATAGATCTCAGGGAATAAAATCATATGGCTATCTCCACAGATACTGAAACGGGCCTTTGAAAAATTTCAACACTTGTTTTTTAAAGAAAACACTCCAGAAAATAGAAGTTGATGGATACTCTTTTTTAACATAATAAAAATATAAACAAATATATTTGTTTATATTTGTTATAAAAATATAAACAAATATAAACAAAACAAAAACAGCTGGATATTTTACTTAATGTGGAAACATCTGAGGCATTTCTGCTAAATCACAAGTAAGGCCAGTATGCCCACTATTTCACTGCTAGTTAATATTTTACTGAAGGTAAAAGCCAATGTAATTAAATAAAAAAATAGGGACACCTGGATGACTCTGGTTAAGCATCTGCCTTTGGCTTGGGTGTCCCAGGGTCCTGGGATCGAGTCCACCACTGGGCTCACCACAGAGAGCCTGCTTCTCCCTCTGCCTATGTCTCTGCCTTTCCTCCATGTCTCTCATGAATAAATAAATAAAATTTAAAAGAAAAAGAAAATAAAAAATTAAAAGTATAAGAATTGGGGAAGAAGTGAAACTATTTGCAGATGACATATAGCATACCTGGAAGAACTATGCTGTCTAACTGATATGGTAGCCTTTAGACACATGTAGCTACTGAAGACTTAAAATGTGGCTAATGTGACTGAAAATTTAAATAATTAATTTTGTTAACTTTGTTTAATTGTGGGATCCCTGAGTGGCTCAGCAGCTGAGCATCTGCCTTTGGCCCAGAGCATGATCCTGGAGTCCCAGGATCGAGTCCCACATTGGACTCCCTGCATGGAGCCTGCTTCTCTAGAGCCTGTGTCTCTGCCTCTCTCTGTCTGTGTCTCTCATAAATAAGTAAATAAAATCTTTAAAAAAATTTTTTTTGTTTAATTGTATTTAACTTTTATTTAACTTATTTTATTTTACACTTAAATAGTGACATATGACTAATGACCAAAATACTCAACTGAGCAGTTATAGAATATTTCTATTCTGTTCAGAAGGTTTTATCAGACAGTGCTGCCCTAGGGAATCAATGATAAAACTAGCCCAAACAATACAAGACTTCAGTAAGGTAGCAGAATGAAAAATTAACACAGAGAAATCTGTGTTAACAGCCTTCATATATGCAAACAATGACCCATTAGGAAACATAATGGTACAGACAACCTCCTTTTATAGTATGAACAAGAAAGATAAAATACTTATGAATAAATATAACAAGAAATGTGCAAAACCTATATGAGGAAAACTTCCAAACACACCTGAAAGACACGTAAGCAAATTTAAATAAATGGAAATACATCACTTTTTCTACAGAATGATTTAATATGAAAGATTAGCTCCCCAAGTTTATAATTTTACTGCAATCCCAATAAAAATACCAAAGCTTCTTTAAAAAAAAAAGATTTTATTTATTTATTCATGAGAGACACACAGAGAGAGGAAGAGGCACAGGCAGAGGGAGAAGCAGGCTCCATGCAGGGAGCCCGACCTGGGACTCGATCCTGGGTCTCCAGGATCACGCCCTGGGCTGAAGGCGGCGTTAAACCGTTGAGCCATCAGGGCTGCCCAATACCAAAGCTTCTTAATGGAGTTAGACAAGTTGATACTAAAGATAGAGAACCCCAAATCACTGGGGCAGACATGGACTTTTTAATAAATGGCTCTGGCGTAACTGAATAGACATGTGAAAAAAAATTAAATTAGCTCCAAACTCTACACAATGCAAGAATAATCTCCAAGTGGACCAGGGTTCTAATACAAACACTGGAAAGCACACAAGAAAAAATCTTGTGCAAATTCCTTTTTAGTACTCACTTATCTGCTGATTTCTGCAAAAAGGAACAACAGAAGGCTCACACAGAAACTTATGAAATTGGCTTCCTATAGGTGTGTGTTGAAACAGAATGGAAAGAAGAATGGGGTTAGGTGTGAGGTAGAAAGAATAGGAAAGTGACGGATCTCTGAGAGATAGCTTTTTGTATGGTTTGAGCTTTGGTACCATGTCATTATTACACGAAGAGAAAAATAAACATTATCAAATTATAGGAGGGTTGAGGGGGAAAAAAACAACAAAAAATAAATACAAATGAAACAAATAAATTTTACTGTTCAAATGAATAACATAACCACCCTGAAAACTGTGGAGGAGAGCTAACTCAAGCAACTTCTGAACTTCTTTGATTGTATTTTCTGTGAAAGACAAAACAGTGTAAATAAATATTGAACCCTGGTTAATAGTCTTTTTCCTCCCGGAGAAGTATGGGTTAGCAATTCTGAAACTATTTTCTATACATTCAAAAACTGACCAAATAAATAAATACATATAATGGGAGTCAATGTCAGAAGAAGTAGTTATAAACATGGCGGATTGACTAAAATAAGCCCAGTGGTAGTGGACCGTAACTGGAAGTTTCATGATAAAATTCATGGAGAGTGTCAGTATGAAGCCACAGCTTTTAATATACACAGATAAATAAATGTATAGCACGCTTGCACACATACTATCCATTGAGAAAGCCTAGAAGTAAAGATACCACAGTAACCATGAACATCCTTAGCACTTAAATCTTGCTTTCTAAATACCATTTTCCACTAAAAGTAATGAAAACTGCTTAATTCCAAAGCCAGGGCTGCAGAAGATGATCCTGGAATATCCTGATGTGCTAGAAAGTAAGGAAGAGTTTAAAAAATGATGAGGACATATCCAAAGAGGACAGGAGCCAGCTTGACAAATCTGGGATCTGGGAAAATCTGAGCAACAAAATGATTAATAACAAGGGCACCTGGGAGGCTTAGTCAGTTAAGCAAATGACTCTTGATTTTGGTTCAGGTCATGATCTCAGGGTTGTGAAACTGAGCCCTGGGTCTGGCTCCACACTCAGCAGGGAGTCTGCTTGAGATTCTCTCTCTCCCACTCTCTCTGCCCCTAGCCCCTGTGCTCCTGTGCATTCTTTCTCTCTCCAAAATAAATAAACAAATCTTTTTAAAAAAATGAGTAATAATTGTAAATGATTATAACTTCGTCTTTCCCTGTATGTAAAAATTTTCTAAAAGGTAGTCACTTAGGAGTATAATTCCTTAGGGCTAAGAGTATGACTCCTAGTAAATACAAACGTATTTTAACAGTTCACAACTTGAAAAGGCATGACTCCAAGGATTAATGACCTAGTAGCAGAACCAAAGCAGTCAGTGATGCACACATGTTTACCAAGAGTGCAAGGAAGCAAAAGTCGGACTGAGGCTCAGGTATGTGCGTGCTTATCCTTACAGCGTTCATATGTTTTTGAGGTGGGGTAGCAGAACCATGCTGTGGAAGAATAAAAGATCCCTCATATCTAGGTCAAACAGACAGATGGCATTGTGAGGTGAGGCTGGGAGTAGAACCCTGAAGCGTGCACGCACGTGCACACAGACAGACAAAATGAGATGAAACAGCCCAACATGAAAGAGCTAGTGAACAGCTAGTCCCAACATTAATGTGAGCATAGGGATGAAAGGAAGAAATAAGTTTATTGGGCACCTATTATTAGGTGCTTCCCTTACCCTAGCAACAGAACACCTCCGTTCTGTAGTAAACCCAATCCACACACTGATCCCACCGCCCTCACTGCCCTAGGGGACAGGAAACATATGTCCCAGGCTTGAGCATTCAGTGTGCCCTAGATACCCCTAGCCAGAGCGATGAGTTCTGACTGGGCCCTTGACCTAAATAAGTACCATCAGAGTCCTCAGCAATAGGGCTTCCCAGGCTGTAACGTACATTTGAATCTTTTTAAAATGACAGTTCTGATCCAGTAGGCTTAGGGTAGGGTTTGAGAGTCTGGATTTCTAATAAGCTCCCCAGCAATGCTGATGCTGCTGGTCCAGGGTCATACTTAGGAACATTAAGGCCCTTCAGAAACTGTCTGCCAGAGTTATCAGGGAAGAAGTATTCTTTACACCAGAGCTGCAAAGCTGATGGACTGTGATTCTGGGCCTGTTGGCTTTTCTACAAAACACAGGATGTGTTTGTTTTACATTTCTATGATCCAGTTCTTTGTGTGTTCTTGGTCATTAGATTATATTCACACTCATAGAAAACAGAAGCCATAAATGTGTCTGTCATTAGATTATATTCACACTCATAGAAAACAGAAGCCATAAATGTGTCTGTCACTCCCCACAATGCCTTTAGTGTTTTACATATAGAACTGCATAATCAGTGTTCTTCAACAACCAACTGGGAACCAATTTTAAATTCTTAGATGAAAGAAATTAAGAAGATATTTTAATTAAATTGTAAAGGAGGAGGAGGACCAGTTATTAGCTTCCATTCTCTGGATATCCTAAAGATAGCCCCAGATCCTGAACCCACGCAGCTATGAAACATTGGCATCATTCTCAAAACCCCTCTAGTGAATCACTTTGGAAAATTAAAAGGGGATAGTATGTAAGTGCAAAAAAGCAAGTCCCAAAGATCAAAGGAACTAGCAAACAATATAATTAATCTCACAGATTTGTGCAGTGCTTTATAAGAGATATCTAACCTAAAAACTATGGTCTCTAACACAAGGTCTACAAGTGACACTGTCAATTTCTTTTTAAGCCATGAAAAGAAGTTCTACCAAAAACAATTCTCAGAAGTTAGCTGACAGTTTTGAACTATCCTTTTAAGGTATCTTAAGTCACTGTGATACCTTTTTATGTGCGCAGGACAAACAAGTCTAACTGATTCACTTCCCTCCAAGGCAAGAATCCAGAAGTATCCTCCTTATTTACAAGGAATCCCAACTTGCAACTTCCTTACTTGGCTATAAACAAGCTTTCTTAAAGGATTAAATACCGTCTTCTTTCAACCAAGGCTTGATTATAAATACACTGACTTTTAAGATCAAGCAATAATTTTCCTTCCTGACCAAGTTATATTTCAGCCCTTCATAAAACTCATCTTTAATACTAAAAACTAATATGGAGAAAGCAACTAATTCAATCCATTTAATAATCTATTCACACCACACACACACACACACACACACACACACACACACACACACACACACACACTTTCTAAAAGGTAAGCTCCCAAAAGTGCAAACACAATAATCATGGGTTCTCTTTCTTTCAGGCTACCCAGTCTCCAGGATGGGGGCATTCTCTTCAGCTTCACCCCTCTCAGAGGAGTAGCTCTGTTTTCCAATTCCTCTACCAGTGACACAATGAGTCAAACATCCAATTCAAGACAGGTGTATTGGGAAGTCTGATTGTAGATGTATATCTAAACTACATTCTGTTATTTTATACTCTATTTGTCTGATTTAATTGAAACATCTTTCAATTGGTTCAAAATTTAGAGCAGAAGAGAAAGAGTATGATTATCAATTATCCCTTCAAACATTAAACGGAGCTTCCAAAGAACTACACAATTCTTATAAATTTATCCCTAATTTAACACAGCTTTTAAATCACTTGTATTTTTCCATCACAAATAGGGGAAATATTTTTCTTTTGAAAGTGACATTGATCCTGAAATATCACATACAGACTCAAGAATGAACTAAATGTAAACATATTTATTGCATGTGCTTTTGAAAAAAAATCCTAATAATTTAATCATACATCTGTAGTGTTTCCTTTTCACTTTTACCCATAATAAAATCTATGCTCAACTGCAGATTTCACCAGCTAGAGTTTTCTGATTGTTAGTCCTTTCCTTAGTCTCTAGTAAAAATTAGAATCTGCTAATCCAAAGTTTTTAAAACTCTTTCTACAGGAAGATAAAGTAATAAAGAGAGAGCAAGAACTTTTCTGAATAATATCATACTGGAGAGGAGTTTAAAGAATCTAACTTTTTTTTTTTTAAGAATCTAACATATTTTTTTAAAATTTTATTTATTTATGATAGTCACACAGAGAGAGAGAGAGAGGCAGAAACATAGGCAGAGGGAGAAGCAGGCTCCATGCACCAGGAGCCCGACGTGGGACTCGATCCCAGGTCTCCAGGATCGCGCCCTGGGTCAAAGGCAGGCGCTAAACCGCTGCACCACCCAGGGATCCCCCGAATCTAACATATTTTTAAGCCCATTTCTAAACTGTTCATTTTAAATACAGAAAGTCTTTTTAGAGAAACTATATACCTGCCAATTCAGTTTTCGATTATATAATTGTTTTCTAGCTACAGGAACATACTATTGTTAATTTAAAGGGAATTCATATCCTTTAAGAGCCAGATAGATAGATGGCAAAGATGATATATAGGATGATAATCTGAAAATCTGATAGAAAGAATTTGCAATTTGCAATGATAGTATGAGACTCACTCTCCCAGTGTAAACAACTATGGAACTGGACGAAATATACAAAGCAAGCACTGAACATAGGACAACATAGGGCTGTGATCTTTGGAGAAGAGAGACACAAGAAAGCCACATTCACCTGGAGGCACTTTCCAGATCACAGCACAGGGAAGTGTAGTTAAAAAGGGAACATTGATTTCACTGGATGGATGAAATGGAGGTCAGGGTTTGGGTCTGTTGAGGCTGCTGGAATTTGCAGGGAAAAGAGGGAGCTACATAGAAAAGAAACTAGAAATCTGCACAGGGGTCTTTTAAATATTTGGCTGAATATCAGGATGCACTGACACAGGACTAGGCTCTCGGAAGCCCAGGGAAATAGAACTATTGAAGGGCTGTGAGATGAAGAGTACCTAGAGGCCATGTGGAGCTGGAAGACACTGGGGTTCCAACCGGACAGAGTGGAAAGACCTCAATGAACACTCAGGGTATGTAGCTGAGGCCCCAGAAAGGCTATGCTTTACGTGTACGGCTACTCTACATGGAAAAACAATGTGAAGATGTTCATGTTTCTGTATGACCAGGATTTTCTGAGAATAGAATGTTGGCACCTGGATCTAAGGATGATTATGTAGATAGACAACTCTGGAAAAAAAAGAAATTTGTCTTCCAGAGCTATGTGTTTATATTTCAAAAATTAATAATATCTGGAGTCATTTCTTTACATTTCAAAGGGTAATTGACCAAGAAGCCTTCTTTATCTCTTTCTCTCTCCCTCCCCCCCTCCTTCTCTGCAGAAGAAGCATAGCTGTGAAAGCAGCTCCTATACAAGCCAAGATTAATAATAACGTATTTCTGTATTTATATATATTATATATTTAATGTATATTTCTATATATTTCTATAGATTCTATATATTTCACATATCTTTTAAAAAATATTTTATTTATTTATTCATGAGAGACACACAGAGAGAGGCAGAGACATCGGCAGAGGGAGAAGCAGGCTCCCTGCTGGGAGCCCAATGCGGGACTTGATTCCTGGATCTAGGATCATGCCCTGAGCCAAAGGCAGATGCTCAACCACTGAGCCACCCGAGCATCCCTCACATATCTATTTCTATCTATATTTTATATTTTTCTATATCTCATAAATGTAATTCACATATATATGAAAATCAGGTGCATATTTCTGCTCGATTAGAAGGCTATCTTATTTTTGCACCAGATGATTTAAAAACTACCTCAAGCAAAGTCTCAGTTCTTTTTCAGGAAGCAACTTTGAATCTACTTAAATTTTTAAAAAGTATTTTCATTTCTTAAGGAATCTTAAGTCACTGAAGACAGCCTTTGGGTTGGAATATCTTGTGACGTGTTACTAATAATCCTATTCCTGTGTAAAATAATCTTAAACTGTCTTCCTTGTCTTATTTACTTTTTAGCCATCTCTGTCCAAGAGGACAGCCATGATGAGTCCTCAGACAGCTAAACATGTTTAATATGGCTGTCAAGAATTATCCATGCATTTGCCTCTGAAAAAATAGGGGATATAATTACGTTGCTGATAGGGAGACAGGATAAGGGATTACAGCTTTTGGGAAGTAGTATCTGGCCTCAGACACTTGAAGCGGAGGTGGCCCAGGATGCTGGGGCACAAATGGATATACTCCAGTAAGTGATACTTTACTTGTCAATGCAGCAATCAAATGTAACTTAAAAAAAATCTGATATAGGGACGCCTGGGTGGCTCCGTGGTTTGCGCCACCTTCGGCCCGGGGCGTGATCCTGGAGACCTGGGATTGAGTCCCATGACGGGCTCCCTGCGTGGAGCCTGCTTCTCCCTCTGCCTGTGTCTCTGCCTCTCTGTTTGTGTGTGTCTCTCATGAATGAATAAATAAATAAAATCTAAAAAAAAAACCATATATATATATATATATATATATATCTGATATAGACACAAAATGATCAAGGTGTGAATACGTCATGGTAATTTTTGGCCTTCAATAAAGAACACTAATTGTCATAAAAAAGAATTATCCATGAATATTGGAAAACGTCAGCTTCAGACTTGGGTTCTATTTATTAATTAATGAAAACAATAACGATTACACGTCTGCAAGGTACAAAATATGACCAATACAATGATAAGTGAAATGTGGTCTAACGGGATACATATAAAAAAAAACTATTACAGGTACCAGAAAAAGGAAACAATTCTCCTTGTTTGGGTGTGGACTGGATGATGAAGGATTAAGAGAAGCTCCTCCAGGTAGAAGTATGCATTTGGAGTTCTGGTATAATTAATTTTGAGCTTCTTTTTTTCCTGAAGCAAACCGATCAATGTGTTCAGTCCATTTTTTTAATTAAAAAAAATATTTATTTATTCATGAGAGACAGAGAGAGAGAGAGAGAGGCAGAGAAATAGGCAGAGGGAGAAGCAGACTCCATGCAGGGAACCCAATGTGGAACTCGATCCCAGGACTCCAGGATTACACCCTGAGCTTCATGAAGGTAGACACTCAACCAATGAGCCATTCAGATGTCCCTGTTCAGTCCTTTCAATATCTGTCCACTTACCTTTGTTTTAAATGTGGATGTTCACTATATTTGGGATTTTTATTATGAACTATTTCAAACCCCGTTTGGAAGTATTTCTATAAGACAAGTACAAGGAATAGCACTCTAGGAAACTACTTAAATACCTTAAATTTATTTCTAAAAGCATTTTGGCTTTAATCTATTTATACCTTAAGTTTGTTTCTGAATATACTTTGTATTTCCCTACATTTGTAGAACAAAACAGGAAATTGCAAAACACATTTTGGTCTTATTTATCATAGTTGTTTGTTACTGAAGCTAGAAACAACCACCCAATATAATATTTAATCATAAGTAATTTTAAGACTCAAAATTCCCCTTTGCAATATGCACCACAAATTTTCTTGCAACCTCTAGAACCACTGCATTAACAACAACAAAAACCACCACCCAGGAAGGCCTTTGATACATCAATGCTTTTAAAAATATTGATTCACTTTCCCCAATAGCTATCAGTTTCTCAACTGTGTATATGTGAGCCCAACTGAGATGAGGTCTGTAAACAGCCTGCTCACAAGTCCTTAGCTTAATGTGAGTTCAAGAATTCTTCCTCTGACACATAGATCAATGGAACAAAATAGAGAACCCAGAAATGGGCCCTCAACTCTATGGTCAACTAATATTCAACAAAGCAGGAAAGACTATCCACTGGAAAAAGGACAGTCTCTTCAATAAATGGTGCTGGGAAAATTGGACATTCACATGTAGAAGAATGAAACTAGACCATTCTCTTACACCATACACAAAGATAAACTCAAAATGGATGAAAGACCTAAATGTGAGACAACATTCCATCAAAATCCTAGAGGAGAACACAGGCAACACCCTTTTTGAACTTGGCCACAGCAACTTCTTGCAAGATACATCCATGAAGGCAAGGGAAACAAAAGCAAAAATGAATTATTGGGACTTAATCAAGAAAGAAAGCTTCTGCACAGCAAAAGAAACAGTCAACAAAACTAAAAGACAACCTACAGAATGGGAGAAGATATTTGCAAATGACATATCAGATAAAGGGCTAGTATTCAAGATCTATAAAGAACTTATTAAACTCAACACCCAAAAAACAAACAAACACCCAAACTCAACACAAACAAAAAACAAACAACACCCAAACACCCATTCCAATCATGAAATGGGCAAAAGACACGAACAGAAATTTCACCAAAGAAGACATAGACATGGCCAACAAGCACATGAGAAAATGCTCCACATCACTTGCCATCAGGGAAATACAAATCAAAACCACAATGAGATCCCACCTCACACCAGTGAGAATGGGGAAAATTAACAAGGCAGGAAACAACAAATGTTGGAGAGGATGTGGAGAAAGGGGAACCTTCTTGCACTGTTGGTGGGAATGTGAACTGGTACAGCCGCTCTGGAAAACTTGTGGAGGTTCCTCAAAGAGTTAAAATAGAACTACCCTATGGCCCAGCAATTGCACTGCTGGGGATTTACCCCAAAGATACAGATGCAGTGAAATGGCAGGACACCTGCACCCTAATGTTTATAGCAGCAATGTCCACAATAGCCAAAGTGTTGAAGGAGCCTCGGTGTCCATCGACAGATGAATGGATAAAGAAGATATGGTCTATGTATACAATGGAATATTACTCATTAGAAATGATAAATACCCACCATTTGCTATGACGTGGATGGAACTGGAGGGTACTATGCTGAGTGAAGTAAGTCAATTGGAGAAGGATAAACATTATATGTCTCATTCATTCAGGGAATATAGAAAATAGTGATAGAGATTAAAGGGGAAAGGAGAGAAAATGAGTGGGAAATTATCAGTGAGGGAGACAGAACATGGGAGACTCCTAACTCTGGGAAACAAACAAGGGGTAGTGGAAGGGAGTGGGTGGGAGGATGAGGTGACTGGGTGACGGGCACTGAGGGGGGGCACTTGACGGGACAAGCACTGGGTGTTATATGTTGGCAAATTGAACTCCAATAAAAAAATATACAAAAAAAAAAGAATCCTTCCTCTGAGAATAACACTCACACATATACACACAAATATTACCTCCACACTAATAAAAATGAAACTTTATGATGACAGTAAGTATCTGGAAAACTTCCAGTGAAGTTCCCTTATAATGTTATAAATAAAATCCATGACAGCACTTCTATGTACTTTTGAAACACAGAACTGATGTTTTTTTTTTAATTTTTATTTATTTATTTATGATAGTCACAGAGAGAGAAAGAGAGGCAGAGACACAGACAGAGGGAGAAGCAGGCTCCATGCACCGGGAGCCCGACGTGGGATTCGATCCCAGGTCTCCAGGATCGCGCCCTGGGCCAAAGGCAGGCGCCAAACCACTGCGCCACCCAGGAATCCCCAGAACTGATGTTTTACGTGATTATGAGTGCTGATACAAATAGGGAAACATAAGACTGTTATAATAATAAAAAGGAACTGCTAACCACCTGATTCTTTTCTGCCTTTCCCTCCTTCAAAGGTATGACAAAAGAAATAATTACCACAAACATATACAGAGACCCCAGTTTCCCTACTGCCTTGTACCTTTGTCCCCTTTTCTTTCTTCTTTAGTATCTACCACCCTGCCCTATGAACTCGGGCTCTTCAATAAACCATAAGGTTTGCAAAAACAGTCCTCAGAAAATATATTCTAGGGGCACCTGGGTGCCTCAGTCAGTTGAGAATCTGCCTTTGACTCAGGTCATGATCCTAGGGTCCTGGGATCGAGCCCCATGTCAGGCTCCCTGTTCAGTGGGGAGCCTACTTCTCTCTCTCCCTCTGCCTGCCACTCCCCCTGTTTATGCTCTCTCTGTCAAATGAATAAATAAAATCTTTAATAAAATAAAACAAAACAAGAACAAAAAATACATTGTTATGGAGTCCTCAAGCAAGAGGCATGAAAAAAGGAATAACCCCCAAGCACTAGTGGAGGGTAAAGTGGAAAACTGTTGCCTATGGTTAAACAGCAAGATCCCATAGTCACCTTTCCAATATGCTATACAACCTCTGATTCTGCTTCAGTTGGAAAGTCACCTGGTTTTCAGGTGTTCCCTGACAACACATCTGAATGGAGGCTTTATTTTTTTTTATTTTATTTATTTATTCATGAAAGACAGAGAGAGAGAGAGAGAGAGAGAGAGAGACAGAGAGAGAGAGAGAGAGAGAGAGAGAGAGGCAGAGACACAAGCAGAGGGAGAAACAGGCTCCATGCAGGGAGCCCGATGTGGTACTCGATCCTGGGTCTCCAGGATCACGCCCTGGGCTGAAGGCGGTGGCGCTAAACCGCTGAGCCACCCAGGCTGCCCTGAATGAAGCCTTTAGTCTCTATTCATGTCACTTAAGTAATTTTCTCTTAGCAGTAAAATCAATATGCAATGCAAAATTATAAGATATAAAGCAGGGGCTTAGTTGGAAGAGCATGTGACTCTTGATCTTGGGATTGTGAGTTTAAGCCCCATGTTGGGTATAGAGATTACTTAAATAAATTAAAAAAACCTTTATTTAAAAAAAAGGAGATATAAAGCAAATATACTGTTAACTTAAAAATGTTGCTTAAAGCAAAAAATTATAGAATTTACAACATAAAATACTATAAAGGTATATAAGACATATAGAAAAAAGATTGGTTTCTAATGCTCACTTATCTATAGAACACTGATGGGATAATCTTATAATGTCAATGTATAAATGGCAGTAACTAAGTTCCCTTAAATGAGAAAAACAATCTCCAATGTGTTCAATAATACTGCCACATGACAAGAGTACATGGTATCCTGGTGTTAATATTCCACCTGTAAGGCACTAATCTGCCTAGCCTGAGATCAATACTTAAACAGACATAAAGAAAAAGTCATTTTGATTGTAACAACAACAACAAAAAAAAAAACCATAGAGAAAATCAACTAACTAAACTGTGTAATCCTTTACTTAGGGTAGAAAAATACAACAAGACTTTATTGTAGAATGCAGAGTATTACAAATAGCATGGTCATCTACAAGCTGAATGTCCTAAAAGCAATGAAAAAAATGTGATAAATTAATTTTTAAAATTTTTATATTTTATAGTATTTTAGAATAATTTATACTTTTAATTTCTAAATGGAAAAGTCACTTGTAATAAGGCAATATTGAAATAAATTGTGCATGGGAGATTACATACAATTTTAGTAAAAGTTCCATGCTCTAAAGAAATTTAGATCCAATATTATGTCAACTTGAAACATGATAAAACAAATTTATCTTACCTAAAGTCTGTTTTTCTGAAGTGATGGAATGAATCTGTTATTAGTTGTGGACTTTGTTCATCTAATTTCTTTCTGAAAGAAGTGAAAAGCTACATCTAGGCCTGAGGATCAGATGCTAAGGGACTGGGCCTTAGCATACACTAGAGGTTTTCCTTATTGCAGAGGAGTAAAACAGCAATGGGAAAGAAGGAAGGAAGGAAGGAAGGAAGGAAGGAAGGAAGGAAGGAAGGAAGGAAGGAAGGGAGGGAGGGAGGGAGGGAGGGAGGGAGGGAGTCCCTATCTTTAGAGCTTTTTTGTAGGTCCTCTTTAGATGATGCCTATCACATTTAGAAAATGCAATTAAATGTTTGTGTGAAGGTGAATCACATGTCAACCATCAGGCAAACACTTCATAGAGAACTGAAATAGGAAATTTCCTTGGCAAGTATGTAGTCATTTCTTAAATTTAAAACTTTTCTTAGGAGGCAGTCAGAAAAGATCTGTCAATAGTTGGTTTCTGTGTTATTCTATTTATTTGTTTTATTCAGTTAGTAAGAAGACTGGCTTATTGTTGCTTACCTATTAACTTGAGCCAGAAAGGGAAAAAAAAAGTGAAGGCATTCTAACAGTTCGCTGGATACCAGAACTAACAAAAATTAATTTCCTTAAGCCAAAACAACATAAGCAGCACCTCCAATCCTGGAAAGCACGAGAGTAAAGCCTCAACTACAGGATCACTTTAAGTAATAACCTGAGTTCACAGCAACTTCCAATACATTCTGTAGGTCAGTTAAATAAATTCCTCCTGAAAATATCAACTGGTACTGAAAGAGACAACTGCAGGATGATCTGAGTTTCTCTCATTTGGTTTCTTCCTAGACATAGAATTAATTTGGTATGCCTAACCAAGTTGAAATAGAGCTTGAAAAAAAATGCAGAGAATGATTCCCTTGATAAAAGTAAAATTATAAGCCACTTCTCATAAATTTGGAAAATAGCCTGGAAGATACTCTGGCCCTGAAGAATGATGATGAAGGAAAAGTCACAACCAAAAGCTTGCAGTTTGGTGAGCTTCAGTCATACTACAATTACTAAAAGAGATCATTAGAGAACCTGTAACAGTATTCTTGCCCCCAAAAAGAAAATGGAATCCTAGCTTAAAATTTTCAGTGGCATCATAAAGAAAAAGCAGTTCAAATGGCATTGTCCTACTAAGAGAGGGGAAGGAGGTAGGAGAGGCCTACCTGCCTGGTACCTGAATAACTCTTGATCATCTTCCAGATTTGGGTTTAAATGGTACCAAGAGTTCTCAAACCTTAATATGCTTAAGAATTATCTGGAGAGCAGTTTTTTATTTTTCAGTTTTATTATTTTTTTAAAATGCCCTACAGATACTGCAGCTCATTCTTGCTTGTACCCTGGGGCTGACCACACCCATGACTCTACTTGAGACAACTCATCTAACAGGAAAGTTCTACAGATTTTCCTCTATTCTAGAAGTTCTGGACAAGATCTTTACTGACAAACCAATAGATTGACCTAGAAGCCAGAAACAACTGCCAAGAGACTTGACCGCTTAAGTCTTTAAATCTCACCTGTCCATGCATTAAACATAGTCTAAATGACTTAGTAATGGCATGAAAGAGGATCCATCAAAACAAGTTCTGAAACCACAGAGAGAAATATTTCTACTTGAGGAATTAAACTAATTCTTCTTGAAAAAAATTTTTAAAGATTTTTTCTATTTATTTGACAGAGAGAGAGACAGAGGATGAGCAGGGGAGGAGGGTCAGAGGGAGAGGGAGGAGCAGACTCCCCTCTGAGCAGGGAGCCCCATGTAGGGCTCAATCCCAGGACCCTTGGATCACGACCTGAGGCAAAGGCAGAAGCTTAACCAACTAAGCCATCCAGGCACCCCTCTAGAAAAATTTTTGATACAACAGTAATATTATTTACATAGTAGATGCTGGAGGGATACAATGGGCACATTATATATGTTCCTCTGTCTTTGTCAAGTTTATAGTCTAGCAGGGAGAACAATTTAAAAAGAAAGTTCAGGCATGCCTAGGTGGCACATTTGGTTGGGTGTTCAAAGTTTGGTTTCAGCTCAGGTCATGATCTCAGGGTCATGATATGTAGTCCTGGGTGAGGCTCTGGACTTAGCGTGGAGTCTGCTTGAGATTCTCTCTCCCTCTCTCTCTGCCCCTCTCCTTCATGCTCTCTTTCTCTCCCTCTAAAACAAATAAACAAATCTTTAAAAAAATAAATAAAAAATACAATAAACTATGGAACTACAATAATTATAGAAGTATAGGAAGCTATGAGGAAAACACATAGCAAGACCCCATGTTATTGTTCAAGCTTTGTAAACTCAATCCATACTGAGAAATACATTGCAACCCAGTCCCCACATATTTATAGTAAAATAATATATACACACAAACTCCTGCATAAACATACCCATGTATAATTAAAACTGGAAAATTTTCATGAAACAGTATTTGTCCCAAAAAATGTGGGACAAACTCTGATATTTTCTATTTCATTTTTATTTTCCCAGACTTAACCATAAGATTGATTTTAGGATCCCTGTATGAGTTTTGACCCGAAGATTGAAAAATACAGACCAATGATATTTTTAAGTGAGCTACAAGATGTAAATTCCTGAGCCCCACTGAAAACTACTGAATTAGAATCCATGGATGATGGGCCAGGAAAGCTGCACTTTAGTAGGCTCTCCAGATAATTCTTAAGCATATTAAGGTTTGAGAACCCTTGGTACCATTTAAACCCAAATCTGTAAGATGATCAAGAGTTATTCAGGTACCAGGCAGGTAGAAAAATGTTATTGCCAGAAGCCATGGCATATACAAAGACCAAGTGGGCAAGGGGGAGCATGCTATGTTTAAGAAAGTTCAGTGGAACAGGAGTCCAGAGCACTATGGGAAGGCAATGAAGGTGGAGAGGTAGGCATGGCTCATTCTGCAAGTTCCCTCTTCTAGTATGTTCCATACTACCTCAAGAATAATTTAAAGGAAGAAAATTTTGACAAATGCTACAGCATGAATGAACTTTGAGGACACTAAGCTAAGTGAAATGAGCCAGACACAAACAGACAAATACTGTATAATTCCACTTATATGAGGTATCTAGGGCAATCACATTCACAGAGACAGAAAATTGAATGATGATTGCCAGGGCTGGGGGAGAGAAGAAAGGAGAATTGTTTAACGGGTACAGAGTTTCAGTTTTACAAGATGAAAGAGTTCTGGAGATTGGCTGTACAACAATGTGAATGTAACACCAATGCACTGTATATTTAACAATTATTAAGATGGTACATTTATATGTATTTCACCACAATTTTAAAAAAGGAACACATAAGACCAAGAGTCCTAAGCTGATATTTGATCCTCACTAGTATTTGACTCATTTCCCAGTGATACTGAATCTGTCCTCCCTCAGTTCTACGAGCAATAGCAACCATTTCCTTTTAGGCAATCAAGATACTGGAATTATAAACCCTTCTTCTTCCTTTTGTTTTTTGTTTGTTTTTGTTTTTTTTAAAGCTTGTAAAAAACTTTCTACATTGGAGAATGAAAGGAAAGAGACTGGAGAGAAGAATCGATCCCAACTTAACCTTGTAATGAAGAGCAGTGCCCTGAAACCATCTCAGTCAAAGAGATGAAGCTGATGGAACACTACAGTTCTTGGCTAAAGATCATAAACTACCTCCTGAGGGTCACAAATATTTACTTTATCCTTGACAAATATTTTTGTTTATAAAGCTTTTCCTCATGAAGGGAAATTTTGCATGATGCCTATGTTAATACAGTCTCATTTTGGGGTGTCATAATTCACTGGCTCCCAAATCTAGCAGTGAGATGCACATCAGAATACTTTGAGAAGCCTTAAAAAATTACAGATCCCTGGCTCCACTCCAAATCTACTGGAGGAGATTATCCAGCAGTGAACCAGTGACTATGTATTTTTAAAGCTTCCAAGGATATTTTTACGCGTAGCCTATTTGGGGAAAATCACTCAAAGAAAAGACAGTTATGAGAATGGCTGCCTAAGCACATGCACTTACCTCTCTCCACCCTCTCAAAATCTCTTTGAAATGAATGAACATAAAAGTATGAAAATATCCATAGCAGTACTAGAAAACCAGGAAGTTCCATCAGCAGACCAGAACACTAAGGAATTTCTGGAAGATATAAAGCAGATGGAATCAGTAAAACCCCAAATTGCTAAAAGCCTAAAATGAACAGAATCATTTACATTGTAAATGTTGCCAGCAGAACCTTAGAATATTCCCAAGATCAGAGGCAGCAAGTGTTGGCAGCAGATGTGGGTCAGTTGTCCGATAATTATTGAAGCCTTTGGTAACAGTTTTCCAGCATCTCACTCTCAGAGTAGCTACCTTGTGAATTGTCCCAAGATTGACCATGACCAGAGAGGAAAGGCACTGTTGTAGGTAAATTCTGGAGGCCCCATTCCCAGAAGGTAAGTTTCTTGTACATCCAACTGGGTCAATATCCTGCCTCCTCCCTACTCTACATCCTCTGTAGACAGAGATCCTATACTCATAATTTACATTCATGGTGATTTTTTTAAATTACTGCTGAAAAACAAATCCATCTAGACTCTCATTTGTAAATATGAGCTACCATCCAAAAATCAAAGAAATAAAGAAACCAAAAAAGAGCATTTTTGTTTGTTTTTGTTTGAAGAACAAATACAGGATTAACTCTGAGGGGAAAAAAGTAAATTCTAGAAATCAAAGAAAACTTTCTCTCATCCATAAACTAACATAAGCCATTATAAACAAATGTAATCAGACTACTCAGAAATTGAGATCATGAAAGCCAAGAAAAACAAAATAGACAGATAGCACCTCAGAAGAAGAGGTAAATAATGGGATGATCATGTCTGAAGAATGAATTAGATATAACGGATCCCCTTGGTTAACCACAGAATATTACTCTCACAGTGATCATCCTAAAATGTACTGTGGGCTAGAGGAGGGCCCGGTGGGGAGGGAGAGAGGGAGAGACAGGACCTCACTGCAGGTTCAGAGAGGGTAGACAAGGTGAGTCCACCATGAGCCTTCTGCATCAACTCTGCCCAGCTTATGCCCTCCACCTGGAATATCCAAGTACCTTTAACTCCACTAAGGCCTACTCTTCTCTTAGCATTAAGTCCAGGTACCATTTCCCTGTGGGAAAGCTTCCTTTACTTCCCTTCCCCAGGCTTATTTACATTTTCTAATATCCCCATAGATCACCACCACTAAGTTTAACTAAATAATAATTACCTATTTGTGTCTCTGCCTTCTCAGCTTTGAGGAATATTTTAACCAGAAGCACTGGTTCTATTCAGCTACAGAGACATGGATATATGTCATTCATTCTCTAAATACATCTTGCATGCCTACTGGTAGTGCTAAATGCACTGATCTAATAGCTGCAGGAAAACATACAAAAAGGGTTCTGTACATGCGACATTAAATATAGGCACCTATTTGTCCCATTTTGGAAGTCTGTATTCAATAGGGTGCCATCACATTTTGGAACTTTCTGAATTTCCACCAGGTACCTAATAGTTCATGCAAATGGACCTCTAAGAATCCAACAATTGAGTCAAAAATTAGGAAGCCCAACTATATAACAGTCAGTATATTATTGTCTCCTTGAAATGGATATACAATTAATTGCATGTTTTCATTTGCTGAATATTATCTGTGAGTTTTCCAGAGGGAGTCTTAAAGGTACTTTCAGCTTTATGCTGCTGTTTCTACTCCTCTTGACCTCTGTTACTCCTGGACCACAGAACTGTAAAACCAGGCAACTCTATTATGCCAGGACTGTTAGCAGGACACTGGGGCCCTGGAAGATAATATAGTTATCACTACAAATCATCTGATGCCCAGCTATCTGAGATATTTGTGTCCTGAGTAAAGCTAACAAATGCTTTCAAGGCTTGCACTCTCCGATTTTTTTTCCCAGCAGATCAAATCTAATCTCTATGCCATCTCCTGGACCACATGTGTCAACAGGAACAGAACAGAAAATGTCCCGAGCCTCAAAAGCAGATGAGCTGCAAGTACAAAAGTAAGGTGAGCTAAGCCTATGTAGAAACACAGAGAAAATAATTAGTAAGAAAATGAAACCACTAAAATTGTCAACTCACCACTAGCTCAATTTCTTGGGAAATCATGCTTTTTAAAGAAAGTTATAAAGGATGGAGGAGGACTGTGAAGCATATGGCATTGATTACCTTTAATCACCTCTACAAAGCAAATATTCCTTAATGACAATGTGACAATAGCCAAAGGATATATCATATATATGATGGATACAATTTTTCTCTGCTAATTTTTCTCCTTAAGGCACAAAAGATAATTGACTTGGGGTATATGAAAACTAGAGGTCCGACTTACAAAGTAGAATATAGAATCAATACATTTATTATCAAGCAGTATAGCTTTTCACAGCTCATGGAACACCTACCGTGGCTAAAATAAAACTAAAAATATTTTTTTTATAAAAGAAAGTTATCAATACTAATCCCACTAATCATATCTTTGTCTTGCTGGGTGGGTAAAACTCCTTTCCAGGTTGAGAAGAACATTCCTTAAATATAAGCAATTCAAACCAACTCCCTACAGAGCCAGGAGCTCAGAAGTTCAAGTATCCTGGGGACCTGGGAACATCATAGCTCCTGTACACCTAAATTTGTATCTCTCTTTTAAGTACTCCCCATATTGAGGTAAGAAGCAAAAGTAATGCGTTCCACCATAATTTGAGGGAATCTAAGGGTTTCCAGCACCTTAAATAGGGAATTTTGTGACAATGAGACACTATCTTCTCAAAATAATTGTTAATGGTCTTCAGGAAGAAATTCCCTAAAGAAAATTAAGTATCCCTTTCACTGTCATTGAAAAGAAATCCTACCTCCCCAACAAACTGGAAAGACCCCTGGAACAGTATTCAACATAAGCTGAAAAGAATATGAAAAATCTTTCAGAAAACTTCAATATTTTTTCCACAGAAGAGAAGAGAGACAGAATAAGGGTATTTTCTTTGAAATAATGTCTATATACAAAGTGCACTATCTGGATTTAATCTCTTACTTTTAGAGAGACAGCACAGAGAAATGGGGTTAGCACTTAGACCTGATGGGAAGAAAAAATATGCAAACCAAAAAATGCACAGAAACTAAACTTTTTTTTTTTTTAAGTTTTATTTACTTATTTTAAGTAAGCTCTGTGACCAACTTGGGACCTGAATTCATGATCCTGAGATTGACAGTCACATGCTCTACTGACCTAGCCAGCCACATGCCCCTAAACTGGTTCTTAATAATCAGAAGTATAGATCTTGAGCTGGGGAAGAGACTGATTCTGAACTCTTTTATACTTCTATAAAAGCTGGTTCAAAGAATAGCCTTGAGGTTAAACTAAAGAGGGGTAGTTACAAAGCATAGTTCAAACTGAGTGGCTGGGGGAAAGAGGAGTAGCAAAGACTGAGGGCAGGAGTAGAGGTCCTTCTGCTTTGAAAAGTCTGACTGCCTGTCTCAGCTCCAGTTCTGAAATCTTGCACATTGACACTGAATGAGACAGCATCCCAATGTAAAGGATGATATGCTTTAAATCTTTGGAAGACAAAAATGTATGCATATACTCTGGTATACAGTCTCTTTGCAGCATTAGTTCTAAGTAGGGATAGCAAGTTAGAAGTTACAGCCCAATTAGCAAGAGGCTCAGTGACAAATATAGCCTACTATATCAAAATTGCTTAGTAGCTATACAGATTGTAGATGATAATTTATGGAAGAAATTCTAATTCAACTGACTGGTGCAGTAAGTGTCAAACAAAGGACAGCAAAATATATGTTGAAATTTCCACATACACATTTTCCAGAAGAGCAACCCTAAAATATAATTAAATAAAAAGAACATGCTATACTAATTTCATCATTTAGCATTAGTCTCTCACCCGCACCAGAGCTTTGTTTTTCCATGAAGAACTTTGTCATATGGCCCTATTGTTTTCAAATTTAAAATCTTAATGACAATAAGGCTTTCCAAGGTGCTTATAATCCTCATTTAAAGCACTAGACCCCACACAGTCAGGTTATTAATAAGTGACAAATTGGGAGTTTCCACTTACGTAGAGATATTGTTGAAGCTGAGAAACAGACGTTGGAGGCAGGGCAAATTATCCACATCTCTCTAGAAGGAAACAGAAAGCAAAAATTTATCAGCTGAAAGAAAAAAAAATCATAAATATTTTCTTGCTCAGCTGTTGAAATACATATTCACTTCTGTCTCCTGCAACCTTGCTAGAGCACTGATTTCTACCGGACACTGAGCTCCATTCTTCTCCACTGCAGACTGAATGGGAGGGTGGCACTATATCCGCAGAATGAGCTGCACCGCTCACAAGGTAAAAAGCACTGAGGAGAACAAGGAGAGATGCTGCCGCTAGCCTCTTTAAGCAGGCTTTTGGGAAAGAAGCCAAAATGCTTCTTCAGCATTTCAAGTGTAGCACAAATAGACTATGATCCAACATTTGTTAAAAATCACTTTTAAAGGGAAGCTGTTCAAATGGTTTAAATTTTAAATTTATGCAATTAGCTTTCACAATAGTGCCAAGAATTTCAAAGCAATATCCCTCACTATTCTCAAACCAGGGAAAACACACCACCCAGTTACAGATGAACCAATATGCTGACAATCCCCCTATAATGCGAAAAGCAGATCTTAGTGAGTGCCACTGAAGGGCAATTTCCAATCTAAGCAAACAGCAGACATTCTCAGAATTAGAAATCAACCCTGTTCTGTTTAGGTACAGCATCCCAAAGCAAACCACAGCTGTTTAAATGTAGTTTTATCCATAGCAAATATTGAAATTTTTGGCTCAGATTTTTTTTTTTAATCACAAAATAAATACAAAGCTATCTCACTTCATTAAATGAAAAGTCTGCCATACACTGGAATAACAGAATCTTAAGAAGCTTAGTGATTACCTAATCTACAACCTCATTATGCACATGAGAGAAAGTGAACAGCTGAGGCTGTTGCAAAGACAGGAAGAGTGAGGTGGAAAGATGACCCGGGATTACATACCGCCCTAGAGGCTGAGACAGGACAAGATTTGTTTTCTTGACTTCTGTTAAAATTCTACACACTGGCACTTCTCATATAAAATGTTTGTCTCTTTTTTTTCATTAAAAAAATTTTTTTAAAGACTCACTTTAATTTGCTGGATGATGACCCAGCTAAAATATCTGCTGTTAATATAGAGTATGAAAAGTCAGGAGACATTTCTTTTTTCTTTCTTTCTTTCTTTCTTTCTTTCTTTCTTTCTTTCTTTCTTTCTTTCTTTTTTTGTCTAGCACTGATTCTTTTTTGAAGGATAATTAACATACAGTGTTATATTAGTTTCAGATGTACAATAAATGTTTTTCATTTTTGAGGGCAATATTACAGTAATTCCTAGCTACATGAGTTGGAATAATGGTAATATAAGTATATACATTTTACATATTATTGTGCCTAGTACTTAAACCCAGATCAAGACTTGACTGTTTCTATAAATCATTTACTTTCTTCCACCCTCCCTTCCTTCTTCCTTTTTAAAACTATGATTTCTAAGATCCCAGTAAGAATTAAGGCAAGTACATTAAAATTATAGCCAACCATGAGTTTTCAAGAAATGGCCCACTTATTTATTTTTGAAAGCTCGTTATACAAAGAAAATATAAAAGTGATGGAATTTTGGCATAGTCACATTTCACTGGTTTTTGAGAGGGCATAGGAGAAATGATTCTGGCTTAAGACATTCTTCCATGGAGTTTCCCTGTACACCATTCTCCAATACTTTCTCAAACCTGCTGACCCTAAACAGTATAAAACGAATACAACTGTCAGTGATCAGAACATAGGCTATGTATACCATTCATTTGGCATTACCATTCTCAGGCCCACCCCTGAAAAGCCTGTTCCATAGATGTGAGTAAGTGGTTTTTAGAGTTTCAACTACAACCAAGGAATAAGTCTGCAGAAAACAGGAAGGCAGCCAAATTCCCCACAGTGGGTGATAAGCTCTATATGTTGGCCAACTTCTTGAATCATCTCTACCAGCTTCCTCTCTCTGATATTGCCAGAAATGACAGGGAAGTGGGGTGGAGGAGTGATGGACCAGGGGTAGGTCTTGTTTTATTCCAGGGCGCTACTTTCCTTTTTTTTTTTTTTTTTTTTTTTAGGATTTTATTTATTTATTCATGAGAGACACAGGCAGAGGGAGAAGCAGGCTCCATGCAGGGAGCCCAACGTGGAACTCGATCCCGGGTCTCCAGGACCATGCCCTGGACCGAAGGCGGCACTAAACCGCTGAGCCACCTGGGCTTCCCGAGGGCCCTACTTTCCAAAGAAATGATGGCTTGCTTCCTATCTGGTCTCTAAATGTATGGATCATCGCCAAACTGAAAGCCCTCTCTATACTCCTGGGTTTTTCTTCTCCCAAATTCTTCCTGAACTCTACTTGAGATAGTTCCAGGCACAAGCAATATTTGTTGATATCTGACTGGGAGAAGGTAAGTAGTAGTAGTCAGGATCTCCTTTAAATTAAGGCATCCTGTGGCATCCCTGGGTGGCTCAGCGGTTAGCGCCTGCCTTTGGCCCAGGGCGCAATCCTGGAGTCCCGGGATTGAGTCCCGCGTCGGGCTCCTGGCATGGAGCCTGCTTCTCCCTCTGCCTGTGTCTCTACTTCTCTCTATGTCTATCATGAATAAATAAATAAAATATTTTAAAAAAATAAAAAATAATAAATTAAGGCATCTTAAAAAAAATAATTTGCTTCTTTGAGCTCCAGTCTACCATTTTCAGAGACTACAGACACCTTTCAAGGCCTAGGTTTTTGCTACTGAAATATAAATTCAAATTACATCAGGTTAAATTTGTGAGATAAGGTTTTTAAAAGTTTATTTGATTAAATGATAACGTTTTACATTTATCTTCACTTATAAAATAAAATTTTGCCAAAGTCTTTATCAAATATTTAAAATAATTACTTGATAGAGCTATAAAAAATATTTACAACAGGGGTTCCTGGATGGCTCAGTTAAATGTCTGACTCTTGATTTTGGCTCAGGTCATGATTTCAGGGTCATGAGATAGAACCCCACATCAAATATTTACAACAAATTCAAAAACTAAAGCTCAGAATTTACATATATCCCTATAGCCAGTTAAGTAGATAGCTCTTCCAGAACTTCAAAAAACAAATTACCCACAATCATTTTTGTTGTTCCAAATTCCATTTCTGTAAGAAAATTACAACTTTAATTTTGCTAGTGATTCTAAGATATGCATTGTAGTGAATTTCTAGCATTACATTAGGCAAAAAGAAAACATATTTATCACATCAATTATCTGTGAGTTATATACAGGGAAAAAAAAGACTCCTTGAAAGATGATGTCTAGTATGAGAGAGGAAACCAAAGATGGATATACTTAAGATCCACAAAGGGGATTCACCACTGGAGGGAGACAAAGAGAAATACAAGGATGTCATCTCATGGCTTAGTATCATGGTCCAATAATAACTTTGCAAAGCTCATCTTACTGTGCAAAACAATCCTAATCTACTATATCATAAATTCATCAATATGAATCAAGCCTCTTCACTGAAAGACCTACCTTAAACCAGACACCCACAAGAAATCTCTATAAATAAATAAATATCCTGCCTTTCTCCTTGAAGACATCACTATGTCAAAGGCAGCGTGCTCTTCTTGTCAGTAATAATCTCAGCTTTTCTTTATCAACATGTTATTCCAGTGATATTTTGGGGAGCCAGCATTTGACAATCTACTTATCCAAAAGATATAATTATTTTTGGAATGATGGAGAAAGAAGAAATGGAGGGCTAAGGAAAGAAAACTAAATCCTCAAAACTTGAAGGAAAAGGCAGCACATTTATTTGTCAATTGTTAAACCCTTCCAACAAATCTTTTCTGGAGGCAGAGAAACTACTATTTCACAGGCAGAGAAACTACTGCAAAAAAAACCCCAACAATGTTAACATACCTAAGACGAGAAAAAGAAGACAAAATATTTACACATAAGGGAATATTTACACTTTGTGTGTTATTAATCTGTTCATTGTCTCAAATTATATTTAACAAAACATATTTCTTTTTTAAAGATTTATTTATTCATGAGAGACACAGAGAGACAGAGAGAGGCAGAGACACAGGCAGAGGGAAAAGCAGGCTCCACACAGGGAGCCCAATGTGGGACCTGATCCCGAGTCTCCAGGATCACGCCCTGGGCGGAAGGCAGTGCTAAACCGCTGAGCCACTGGGGCTGCCCAACAAAACATAATTCTAAGATTACATTCAAAACATTTTTGAAGATTCAAAATGATTTTATTTTAAAAATATAATCATTTAAAATTAGACTTAAATAAAACTACTACAGATTATTCAGAGAATTACAATTCTTTATCCAAAAGAACAGTGACTTGCCACTTGAGAAGCATGCTTGTCCTACTCTGCTCAGACCCTGTTTTCCATATTCTTAAACTTCACAAAAGAACTAAATGATTCAGCAATCTGGCCATGTGTAGAACATCTATTACTGAAGCTATTTTTGGAGTAGCTTCTTGCAGAGGAATAAGGAAGAAAGGTGAATAGATGGAGGCTTTGTCATCCATCAAGTAGGACAAAGAGGACTTAAAAAAAAATCACAGTTATTCTCATTCTGTTACCTATTCTGTCATAAATAAAAATAAGTACATAAATATATAGGGTAATTCTTTTAATTTTGAGAACTGAAAAGAGATTTATTAACAAAGCCCTGAATAAGTCTCAAAAAAAGCAAAAAAGTACTTTTTTATAAAAAGATGTATTAAATTAATTCCAAAATTACTAGCTACTGCCATCACTTTTAACACAGACACCTATTATATGAGAAATTACATGTGTAAGCCATCATATCAACAAGTCCAATCATACAATAAGATGCTGATTTTAAAAAGTCTATTTTTGGGACACCAGGTTGGCCCAGTCAGTTAAGCATCCAACTCTTGATTTTAGCTCAGGTCATGGACTCAGGGTCAGGAGATCCAGCCCTGTACTCAGCAAGGAATCTGCTTGAGATTCTCTTCTCTCTGCCCTTTCCCCCCACATGCTCACTCACTCTCTCAAATAAATAAATAAATCTTAAAAAAAATAAAAAACTCTTTTCTCTGGCCCTGTTACCAAAGGCATATAAATTTATATATATAAATTTTTTTCAAAACTAGTTGCAAGCTAGTCTTCCAGCCTGATTTTTTTCAACACATGATTTAATCCTCATAGGGGAAAAAAGGGGGGAAACTAAAAACCAGACTAATAAGTAGGCACTGATACTCTCTAACTATGGATTCCAGTCTTTATAATCTAGGAGAGCTAGATTTAACAGTTATGAGGAAAAAGAGAAAAAGCCTCAATTGCATAATCATAAGCCTTTCCTCACTTGAATTTGTAGTTTAAATTTCCATCACATTCGTGATCTAACAAGACTCCTCACAAAAAATGATCCCTCGTGTTCATGCTCCTAACACTCCTGGTATAATACTCTCTAGAAAGACACAAAACTCAACCCAGGGTTTACAGTATTCTAACTATCCCAAATCACTAACTTCTGGGGAAAAATAAGTATGAGCAAGAGTCTACAGAAAGTTCAGGCAACAAACATACAACTTGCTCAGAAATTAAGAAAATACAGTAACTAGATAAAGACTATGGAAGACCTATGTTTAAAATTATTAGAAAAATAAAAGAAATCAAAACATGAAAAATATAAGATACTATTAATAAGGAGATCTGGGCATTTATGAAAAAAATCATGCACAACTTCTAGAAACAAAAAATTATGGTCATTATTAAAAGTCGGTAGATGGACTGAAAATCTGACTAGACAAAACTGAGGAGACAGTTAACTGACAGATAGCACTAACAAAGTATAAAGAATGCAGAGATGTAGGAGAGAGAAAAAAGAAGGACAGAAATTTTAAAATCAAAAGGATAGGAGGTCCATACTATATCTAGTAGGTATTTAAGAAGTAGAGAAAAAATGGAAGGAGGCAATATTTGAAAATATAAAGATTCAGTATATTCCCATAACTAATAAAAGATAAGAATCTGCAATTCAGGAAAGGCAAATATTAGGTATGCTAGTAAAATTACCATGTTTGATCAAATCTAAGGTACCATCTTATAATTATTCTATGTAACATCTGGTGAAAAAACTTTGATTAACCAATAATAAAATATCACTTAAAATTTTTATTTCATTCTTACTCAAAGAGCTCTTTTAGATTTATTTAACCATATTTTTAACCAAACATCATTCTTATGCATACACAAAAATTATGCAAAATAAAGTTATTAAATAAATGAACTCCAAAATACCTCCATTTACCATAAAGTTAGACCATGTAGTTCTGGCATAATGGTATATACAAATAAACAGAATAGAAGAGTAGGTCCACAAAAAGACTCATTTGATTACAACTCAGAAAATACTCATTTGATTATAACTCAAATTTCAACAAAGATAACAATTCAATGAGTAAAGAGAGATCTTCTCAAAAAAAGGTGTGGAGCAAATAGATCTCCCTGAATGGAAAAAATTAACCATGATCCCTACCTCATATCATACACAAAATTTAATTAAAAGATGGATCAGGGATGCCTGGGTGGCTCAGCGGTTAAGTATCTGCCTTCGGCTCAGGGCTTGATCCTGGAGTCCTGGGATGGAGTCCCACATCGCGCTCCCTGCATGGAGCCTGCTTCTCTCTCTGCCTGTTTCTCTGCCTCTCTCTCTCTCTCTCTCTCTCTCTCTCTCCATGAATAAATAAATAAATAAACATCTAAATAAATAAAAGATGGATCAAAGACCCTAA
Source organism: Vulpes vulpes (assembly GCF_048418805.1). Lineage (NCBI taxonomy): Eukaryota > Metazoa > Chordata > Mammalia > Carnivora > Canidae > Vulpes > Vulpes vulpes. Next base: position 74,393,552 of record NC_132794.1, on the reverse strand, counting down.
ATGAAAGGTAAAACTACAAGCCTTTTGAAAGAAAACAGAGGAGAACATACTTATTGTGATAGGCAAAGACTTCTTGTTCAGAGCAAGAAGGATACTAATGATAAATGAAAATTAGTACTTCACTAAAATGTAAAGCTTCTACATATCAAAAACATTATTAAGAAAGCAAAAAAGCAAGCCTTGCAGAAAATACACCCAATACATATACCAAACAAAGCACCTGAAGCTAGAATATAGCCTATAGATCTACCACAACTCAATGATAAAAATATAAATAACTTAATTTTTTCCTAAATGGGCAAAAAAATTTGAACTGATACCTCATTTAAAAAAAAAAATGCTAGGGATGCCTGGGTGGCTCAGTGGTTAAGCGTCTGCCTTTGGCTTGGTTCATGAGCCTGGGGTCCTGGGAATTGAGCCGTAAAATGGGCTCTCTGTGGGGAGGCTGCTTCTCCCCCTACCTGTGTCTCTGCCTCTGTGTGTCTTTCATGAATAAATTCAATTCAATTCAATTCAATTCAATTCAATTCAATTCAAAAAAAAAAACATGCTAGCATGGCCTAAAAGTCCTTGAGAAGATGCTCAACATCACTAGTCATTCATGAAGGAACTGCAAATTAAATCCACAATGAGAATCAAAGAATCACTAAAATTAAAAAGACTGTCAATATCAAATGTTGGCAAGGATGTGGAGCAATTAGAATTCCCATTTATGGGGATCCCTGGGTGGCTCAGCGGTTTAGCGCCTGCCTTTGACCCAGGGCGCGATCCTGGAGACCAGGGATCGAGTCCCGTGTCGGGCTCCCAGCATGGAGTCTGCTTCTCCCTCCTCCTGTCTCTCTGCCTGTCTCTCTCTCTCTCTATCATAAATAAATAAATAAATAAATAAATAAATAAATAAATAAATAAATAAATAAATCTTAAAAAAAAAAAAAGAACTCCCATTTATTGCTGTTGGAATGTAAAATGGTATAATCACTTTGTAAAACTATTTGGCAGTTTCTAATAAATTTAGACATCCATCTACCTTATGGCTCAGTAATAACACTCCTATGTATTTACCTAAGAGAAATGAGGTACATGTCCACCAAAATAAATGTATAAGTAAAAGACTACAAGAATAGTCATAGCAGCTTTATTTGTAAGGGCCAAAAGTTGGAAATAACCAAGATGCCTATGAACAGAAGAACGAAAACACAAATTATAATTAAAAAGTGAATGCAACTCAGTTAGTTAAAAAAATTACTGATACACACCACAAAATGGATGAATCTCAAAACAAGTTTAGTACACAAAGAGTACATATTTTATATGTATATACTTTATGAGAAATTCAAAAACCAGCAAAATTAATCTATGAGGATAGAAGTCAGAAAACTAGGGCAGGGAAAAGCACTGACTGGAAAGGGGCACAAGGGGACTTTCTGGAGAAAAAGAAATGTTTTCTATCTTGATCTGAGTGGTGGTCAAATGAAAATACATTTTAAAAATCATTGAACTGTACAGTTAAGATTTGTGCATTTTACTATATCCAAATTACACCTCATGAAGTATGGAGAAAAAGTCTTCACATTTTAGAGTCCAACTTCTTTTTTAAGTTTTTTTTATTTATTATTACTATTTTTTTGAGACAGAGAGAGCACATGTGTACACATGAGCAGGGAGAGGGGCAGACAGAGAGGGAAAAGCAGACTCTGAGTAGGGAGCCTGATATGGGGCTCCATCCCAGAACCCCGACATCATGACCTGAACCGAAGCCAGATGCTTAACCGACTGAGCCACCTAGGCACCCCTAGAGTCCATCTTCTGAATCACTATTCAACTAATAATGTCCATGCTTTTCACATGATATTGTCTTCTGTGCCACCAAGAACATTGGTAATGCTGGATATCCTAAAAGTGTGCTCTATTATTTTCTAGGGAATTTTCTTCCAAACTAGTGACACCCATTCTGTGTATTTTTATATTGTTAGAGTAAAGAAATACCAGTACTGAATGTTTATCTCTTCCCCAAATTCTTAAGTTGAAATCCTGACTCCAAAGATAATGGTATTAGGAGGTGGGGCCTTTGGGAGGTGCTTAAGTCATGAGGGTGACTTCTTATGAATGGATCAGTGCTATATAAAAGAGACCTAGCCTCCTTCACCGTGTGAGGATACAGTGAAAAAGTACCAGCCATGGACCAGAAAGAAGGCTCTTACCAGAATGCAACCATGCTGGCACCTTGATCTTGGACTTCCCAGCCTCTAGAACTGTAGAAATAAACTTCTCTTGTTTATAAGCTATGCAGTCTGTGGTATTTTGTGATAGCTAGCAGCCCAAATGCTCCAAAACACCAGTGTGAATTCTACCACAGCTTCTTGTTGCTTCGAAATGCTTTCATCTATTCCAAGGAGTTTGCTCAATTTCTCCTGCCTTCAGGTGCATTGCTTGGCATGTGATAAGCAAACTCTATGAATCTATCTCAGTAACAAAATGTAACACAGCTTTGCCAAACATGGTTTCTTTCCTTTTAAAGTATTTGATTATAAATTAGCGAGAAAATGAGAATTACAGTCATTCTTCCAGTGAAAAGTATGTTTCACTAATATTAAATTTATGTATTTGCTGTTCATGCCTTTCTGAATACAAAAATGTTTCATTTCCATGCTAAACTTGGTATAATATTTTTTAAAAAATATTTTTATTTTATTTGAGAGAGAGAGAGCACAAGCAGGTGGGGCGGCAGAGGAAAGGAAGAAGCTGACTCTCTTGCTGAGCATGGAGCTCAAGACCCCGAGATCATGACCTGAGCTGAAAAGTCAGATGCTTAACTGACTAAGCCATGGAGGCACTCCATTGGTATAACCTTTTTAAATACATTTTGAACAGTACTTAACCTCAAAGCATGTAGTACCAACTGAAATGAGCATAGTATAAACAGTTATAACCAAGTTCACATAGATCTAGCAATGAAATAGCTAAGCCTATCCAATAGTGATTTTTAAAAGGCCATGCATTATAAAACATATCCAGATTTCAAAGTTGGTTAAATATGGAAAAATGTGCATCCTAAATTGGTAAAATATGGTAGTTCCACATCCATACACATCTTAATGCATCTGAAGAACTTCAAAAAGAAATCTTATAATCTTAAAAGCAACCAGAGAAAGAAAAAGAAGACCATGTACAAAAAAGAGAGTAGACAGTTTAATGAAAATAATAGAGTTCAAAGACAACTAAATATGAGTTTCAAACACCTGGGAGAAAAATAACTGTCAATCAAGTCAGACCATCCATCATGAATAAGGGCAAAATAAACATATTATTAACATATATACACATTTATACATATATAAACACATTTATAAATATAAACTGAGATAATTTACTAACACCAGAATCATTTTAAAGGAAATTTTTCTAAATTATATCTTTTTGGAAGAGTGGTAAACCAAACAAGCATGTGGGTGAATCCAAATAAGCACTGACTAAAAACACCAACAATTAAAATATCTAGTTTTGGGAGTAAAAAGATAAAAAGAAAAGCCTAGGAAACAAAAACATATAAAATGGCATAGGGTTACTGGATTAAATGATTCTAGTTGGGGTCCTTATTTAAGAAGAGGGTAGGGACGCATATTAACTCTATAATTTAAGTCAAGTGTGTATTTTAAAATGTTAAGAGTAACCATCAAAGTGAATAAGAAAGAACAGAGAAAACTCCATCAACCCTCAATAAGGTACACATGCACATGTGCACACATACACACACATGCCTGGGAAATGCAAGACAAATAGCATGAAATAATAGCAAAGTGGTGTATTTATCAGTAATCACAATTAGCCTATTAGTATAATAAGCTAAAGGCTCTATTCAGAAGAAAGATTTTCATATCATAAATTTAATAAGTTGTACACTCTTTATAAGAAAAAGGTTGAAAATAAAAGAATATGTAATATGACTCACTGAGAACTTAGCATCACTTCTGCTGCTACTCCTGCCAACCATAATCTGAATCTAATCATGAGGACGCATCATTAGACAAGCCTAAACTGAGGGAAATTCTACAAAATAATAAACTACTATTCTTCAAAAATGTCAATGTCATGACATAGAAAGAACGATGCAAGTACTCCTGCAGATTAAAGGAGACTAGGGAGACTTAACTATGGAATGCAATGCATGATCTTGGATTTTCTTTTGCTGTATATAAAGGACGCTAGTGACAAGAAAACGTGAATGGGATCTACAGATCAGACGATAGTATTCTATCACTGTTAATTTCCTGATTTTGATTATTGTAATGTGGTTATATAAGAGGATTCTTGTTTTCAGAAAATACACTCCGAAGTATGTGGACATCAAGAGGCATCATGCCTGCACCTTACTCTTAAATGGTTCAGAAAAAAAGAGAGAGACTTTTAGATAAGAAGAAAGGACAGAGACAATAATCAAAAGAGAGGATAAAGCAGGGTGCCTGGGTGGCTCAGTCAGTTTAGCGTCTGCCTTCAGCTTGGGTAAAGATCCCCGAATCCTGGAATCAAGTCCCCTGCAGCAGGGAGTCTGCTTCTCCCTCTGCCCCTCCCACATATCTGTGCACTCTCACTCTCTCAGATAAATAAATTCTTTTTTAAAAAAAAAAAGAGAGAGAGAGAGGATAAAGCAAACATTTAAGCAATCCTTATACTACTTTTGCATCCTTTTCTGAAATTATGCCAAAATTTTAAAAAAGGGTTAAGGAATAATAAAGATCTGCCAGGAAAAAAATAACCAAAAGAAAGCTGGTATTAACGTTAGACTAAGTAAGTGTTACGGCAAAAAAGTATGATTAACTTCCTTACCTATACTACATAGTTAGAACAGTGCCTGGCAGATAGCCCATGTTTATAATAGACTTGTTCAGTGAAGGAGTCCGTAATAAAGACAGTTAATACACAATGATAAAAGGAACAATTTACCAGGAAGATACATCAGTTTTAGGCTTATGGGCACCTAGAACCAGCTTCAAACACTGACCACATACTAGGGAAACATACTAATAGTGTGTATTGACTGTAAAGGTTGACCGCATACTCGGCAATACAGTGAACCTCAACAAACTTCACAGAACAGATTACATATAATCCACACTTACTGGCCACAAAGCAACTAAATTAGAAAAGAATGACCAGAAAAAGAATAATTAATTCTTACATATCAAAAATTTTCAATACACTTCTAAATAGCACATGGACCAAAGAAGAAATCATAATGGAACTTAGAAAATATTTAGAAAAAAATACTAAATTTCAAAACTTGTGGGAAGAAGCTGAAGTGGTTCTTAGATGGAAATTTACAGCCTTAAGTGCTTATATTAGAAACTAAAAAGGACTGAAAACTAATGTATCAAATATCCAACACAAAACTTTAGAAAGAAAAAGCAAATAGAGAAAATACGAGAGCTAGGAACAAAAATCAATAATACAATTTTTTAAAAGCTATAAGAGAAGTTCAGACAAAGCTAAAATCCAGTTCTTTGAAATTACTAGTAAAATAAACAAACCTCAGGCAATACTAATCAAGAAATAAGAAAGTATAAATAAGCATTATGAAAAGAGACAACAGGGACATGACTACAGAGAAAGCAGCTTAGAAAAAAATGAATTTAGACAAAAGGAAACTATAACATATCAAAACTGATACTCACTATTATTACTGAGCCAGTAGTTTAAAACTACCCAAACTATTATACTGACAAGTTCCTCCAAGTATACAAGGAGCAGATCATCTTTAATCTCATATAAAATGAGATTTATACCAAATAGGAAACCAAAATAGGGAATCAAAGAGTATTAAAATAGGAAGCATTCATCAAGGCAACCAAAATAGGGAATCAAAGAGTATTAAAATAGGAAGCATTCATTAAGGCACATGAGGCCAGTATGACCTTGATATCAGAAAAAAACAAGAGAGAAATTATAAACAAAACTTATTAACATAGATTAAATATTGTGAATATTAATAAACAAAATCCAGAAATGTATATGAAATATAGCCCATAAAATACATAATGACCAAAAATGCTAGGATGACTTACCATTACAAAAATCTTATAATTTCCAAAATCAATAGATTAAAGAAAAAAATAATCCATATGACCAATCTAAGAGCTGTAGAAGAATCATCTAATAAAATGCAACAATCATTCATAATATAAGCCTAAACAAACTAAAAATAAAAGATAATTTCTTCAGACTGATAAATGGCATTTAGCAAACATAGCTAATGATATATTTCCTTTAAAATCAAGAATAAGGCAAGGATGCTCACTTTTGCTTCTTTATTCAACTTTGTACTAGAGGTGTGGTCAAATTGGAAGCTCAGTCTAGCTCAAACAAAAAGAAATAAAACATATAATGATTAAGGAAAAACTATAATTGTTCACAAAAAATTAAAACTATCTAAATAGAAAGTCTAAGGTAACCTACAGATATATAATTAAAATTATTAAGTGTCAGAGCATGGTTGCTAAATATAAGAATAATGAGCCAAAATCAACTGTGGTTCCACGTACTAGTAATAATAGTAAGAAATCTATTTCTGATCAAAATAATATACAATAGCAAAAAAAGTATAAAATAACTGGGAAGAAATCTAACAAAAAACAAACAAGCTATCTATGGAGAAGAATAAAAATCATTAAATGTGACATATGAATTGAAAGATATGCTATATTCATATTATGCCTTCATACTAATATGCCATGTTCATATTATGATATTAAAGGTTCAATATCAAAAATGTCAATTGTCTCCAAATCCTAAAATACTCCAATCAAACAGACCAGTAGGGTTATTCATGAAATTTGACATGGTATTTCTAGAATGAATATAGAAAAAGAAAAAAAGATAACATGAGGGCAGCCCAGGTGGCTCAGTGGTTTAGCGCCGCTGTCAGCCCAGGGCCTGATCCTGGAGACCTGGGATAGAGTCCCACATCAGTCTCCCTGCATGGAGCCTGCTTCTCCCTCTGCCTGTGTCTCTGCCTCTCTCTCTCTCTCTCTCTCTCTCTCTCTCTGTATCTCTCATGAGTAAATAAAATCTTAAAAAAAAAAAAAAAAGATAACTTTCTTTTAAAGGAAGAATGGAAGGCTAGGATAGAAAGCAAAGGGAAGAAGAAGAAAGATTGGGGACCTCATGCTATTAGTTCTCAGGACATGATAGAGATTACAGTTATTAAGATAGTGCTATAAAGGAACATAGATAAGGATCAATTGAACAGACCAGAGAGGTCAGGCACCCATGCATATGTGGACATTTAATTTGCTAGAGGGAGATAATGCCAAGGGGAGAAGGAAGGACAGAAAGAGTCTACCTTTCAACATATGGTGCTGGGACAATTAGCAATCCATATGAGAAAAAAAGAAAACAAAACTGGATTTCAATTTCATACTAAAGCAAAAATCAATTCCAAATAGTAAAACATGTGAAGAGCAACTTCAAAACTTTTGTTAGACAAAACAGAAAAATATCTTTATATCTTCAACCTTTAAGGATTTTTCAAACAAACAAAAACCTCCAGAAACAGTAAAGAAAACTATTGATGATTTTTACTTCTGTTCCTCAAGCAGAAGCAAAAGAAATACCACTAATCAAAAGGAGAAAGAAAAAAAAAATCCTGTCATTACAATGGGCAAAAGATAAAACTATTCACAGAAGAAGCAATTGCAATTATCACAAAAGAGAAAGATGAAAGGCATTCAACCTCACTGGAAATTCAAATTAAAATCCCAATGCAATATAATTTCATAGTTAAAAGATGGGCAAAAATAAAAGGTCTGACAATAAAGACGTGAAGTTAAAGGAACTCCCAGGTAATGCTGATAGAAATGTAATTTGGTTGTACCAAAGTTTTGTATCAAGTTTTGGAAAGCAAGGGTAGGTATAGCAAGAAGAGCAAGGGTAGGTATAGCTTCACGAAATCCTTCCTTCTATTATTTGTAATGTACCCATATAAATATTTAATAACTGCGTATTTAAGAACTAGATTTTAACGGAAATTTTATTTATTATCATAGATTATCATAGATTATGGTCTGAAAGCCACTGTCCTAGAGAAACTGTTATACATATTCACCAAAAGACATGCACAAAAATGTTATTTGTGACACTTCTCAACAATAAAAAATTGGAAACAATACTACTGTCCATAAGTAGAAGGAATAGTTAATTACAATTATACAATGGAATGTTATATAACACTGAAAATTAGTGAACCAGAGCTACAGATAACAACACAGATAAATCTCAAAGCATGCTAATAAAAACAACTTACAGAAAATATGTATATGATGATACCATTCATAGAACATTTAAAAGCATGCCAAACAATTACTTGATATTGTTTAAGGAGGGACACATACATACATGGAAAAGGAAACAGACAGCCATGGGAATAAACACCATACTCAGATTTGTGCTTACATCTGCAAAGGAGGGAGGAAATGTGATGGGGGAGGGTTACACATTAGGCCTTAACTATATTTGAAGGGTTTTTATTTATTAAGTTGATTGGTAGATACACAGATGTGTGTAGTAATATTATTTCCCATTCTTTTCAGAATGCCTGAAATGTTTCACAGTTGTTTAAAAGGGAAAGCTACCATATAAACAAAAAGGATGTTTGGTCTGAAATTTATAAAATCTCCCAGAAAAATATCAGTGACTTTAAACTACAATAAACAAACACAAACTTTTCTACATCAAAAACATCAGAGAATTTTTTTAATAAGATTTTATTTATTGATTTGAGAGAGAGAGAGAGAATGAGAGAGCAAAGAAGGGGAAGGGGCAGAGCGAGAGGGATAAGCAGGCTCCTGGCTGACCAGGGAGCCTGACGTAGGGCTCAATCGGACCGGACCCAGGATCATGACCTGAGCTGAAGGCAGACGTCTAACCAACTAAGCCACCCAGGCACCCCAAAAACTTCAGAGAAATTTTCTGATAAGACAGTGAAGTAGGTAACGCATTTGTTTCATCTCTCCTACAAGATTCAATGGGTGAAGCAATAAAAACAAACAAAATGAGCAAATTGATGGAAATGCTAAAAACAAGAGAGTCATCATTAAGAGATCTACATTTTTGATGAATTTCAGGAAACTGAAAAGCAGATAGGATCTTATTAGTGATAAGCCCAGAGAAAACCCCGGCTCTAAAAACAAGAGAGTCATCATTAAGAGATCTACATTTTTGATGAATTTCAGGAAACTGAAAAGCAGATAGGATCTTATTAGTGATAAGCCCAGAGAAAACCCCGGCTCAGAACTGGCAAGAGACACACTGTACCACAGCCATAGCAATCCTCTCTGACAAAATGCCATTTTACTCTGTGCTCAGAAACAGTACATGCAGACAGTAGGTGTGGACAGTGGTTAACTGTGGCTAATCAAGTAGATGTATAATCAAAGGTCTATCTACTCAACAGCTATTCCCAGAGCGGCAACAAACCCATCTCTCCCTCACCCCCACCCCTGCCATGCATGCGCACAGGCAATGTACAGAGCACCTGGATGGAGAAACCCTCTGCTGGAGTCTCAGGATCTGTTTTCTAAACAAAACACAGTATCTGTCAAGGAAGGATGGAGAGTATGGGTGTTTTGTCCATGGAGACAGTTAATAGCTGCTACATTAGCACCAGAGGCAAGAAAGGAATGGCAGTTGCACCCAGCACAGAAGATAGTAAAGTCCTTCTATCCCCACAAAGAGTTGGTCCTTTTATTTAGGCAATTACAAAGCAAGCATCCCTTTTCCTTTCCACTCACTCTAAAGGGAAACCTGCCAATGTGTGGGATTCGACAACTTACACAAATTCAGTGATCATTTTAGGGAGAGAGCTTAGAGTTAAAAAGACCTCTTCAGCTGAGGAGACCCAGCCAGTACTTAGCACAGCCCTCCATTTAAGGATTACCAGCCCTCAGGAAAATCAAAACCATGAAAGAAAAAAAAAAAAAAAAAAGCAAAAGAATTGTGTGATAACTGATCCTAGAGAAGAGAAGAGATGTTGAGGGAAAGAAAAATGAATCCTTAGATTTAAAAGTCTCTTGGCTGTTTTAGGAAAGGATGCTTTGAAAAAGAAACAAAGAAAAGTTGGATCCAGTCTTATATATTCTTCTATGTACATTTACAATTTCCTATAAATTAATATGCATGCTTATTATCATGAGGATAACATATGCATCATACTTATTAAATCTTTTTACCTTTTGGAAGTTAATACAATTTCCTTTCTCATAGGTGTTGGCAGCTGCCTAAGCTATAACAGTAATGATCAGATATACTCACTGGGAAATTCAGTAAGCAATTTCCTGGATACACATTATGTACTTTTCAAATGAAAGAATATAAACAGGAATATGCAAAAGTCAATAGATTTCTGTGCCCCACTCTACCAAAGCTTTTTGGACCTTTTTTTTTAAAGATTTTATTTATTTATTCATGAGAGACACAACAGAGAGAGAGGCAGAGACACAGGCAGAGGGAGAAGCAGGTTCCATGCAGGGAGCCCAATGTGGGACTCGATTCCAGGACCCTGGGATCACAAGCTGAGCTGAAGCCAGACGCTCAACCACTAAGCCATCCAGCTGTCCCTGGCTTCTTGGATTCTTACCACAGCCAGCATCCTGAGGACAGATCAAGTCCGGCTAGCCTGAGCAGTTCCTAGACACTCAGTGATATAACAGATTAATTCAATCTGGATGTCTTTTAAAATAAACAAACTATTTCCAACTTTTAAATCCAATCTGGGGAAGGCCTGACAGAATTTAGGGGCTCTGGAATGAATCCAGGTCTTGGAAAAGATTCTGAAATTATCCCAACCTCTTAGAAGATGTGAGCATTACTGAGCTCTGATTTTCTGGGAAAACTTTAAAATGAAACCAAACTGAACAATGAGGAAATTAATGTCTAAAAAAAGTTAAAAGTTAGATTGTGCCTTTAAAAGTACTTGACTTACATCCAGAGAGAACCTAGTATTTTCTATTGCATTTAAAGAAAGGAAGCTTGTGGGATCCCTGGGTGGCGCAGCGGTAGGTGCCTGCCTTTGGCCCAGGGCGCAATCCTGGAGACCCGGGATCAAATCCCACATCGGGCTCCCGGTGCATGGAGCCTGCTTCTCCCTCTGCCTGTGTCTCTGCCTCTCTCTCTCTCTCTCTCTGTGACTATCATAAATAAAAATTAAAAAAAAAAAAAAGGAAGTTTGTTTAAAAAACAAATGTTCTAATAAACCGTTAGATATCTTCTTGGACTGTATTCCATCATACAGCCCAAAGTCCTATTTCTAGTGCTCCTCACATGTGCACAAGTACAAAATACCTGAGCATCAGGCTGTTATTTCATTGCTGAACTTGAATAAAACTATAAATCCAACAAAGTTCATCCTCAAGTACTCCAGAGCTGCCTTTCTGTGTGTGTGCACCCACAGTGCTTTTTTCCTTCTGCTCACATGCCAGTTCTTGAGCACCTTTATGTCTTTCTCCAGATTCAACAAGCTACGCAGGATCCAAGAAATAATGTAGCGCAAGGCCCTCACATTAAGAGAAAAGTGAACTGAGGCGTATAGAGTTAATGATTTAGTCAAGGTCACCCTGCTAATGAGAGATGACGCTGTGACAAGAATGAGATCTCTGATGCCCTATACAATGCTTTTTCCACTATAGCAGCCTGCCTCTTGAAACACTGCAAAGGATATGATATTTATGCATGTCTACACAGCCTTCAGCCTCTCCTTTCTGTGCCTCTTCCCTCCTGGTGCAACAACTTATTAACTTTAAGTCCCCAGTAACCTTCTTTCTTATTAAATTCTATTCCCATGATAGAACAGGGAAGCATTCAGTACTTATTTATATTAGCTAATTCATTTATTGATAATACTTCTGTTTCTAATTTTACATTTATCTTTTAAAATGAAAACACCTAAAAAAAATAAAATAAAATAAAATAAAAAAATAAAATGAAAACACCTAACACTTCCCTTATCAAAATATAAAGCTTAACAATTTTATTCACAATTAAATTCAGAAAAGAACTAAATTACCAGGTAGCCCAGGTGGCTCGGCAGTTTAGCGCCACCTTCGGCCTGGGGTCTAGTCCTGGGAGCCGGGGATCAAGTCCTGCATCGGGCTTCCTGCATGGAGCCTGCTTCTCCCTCTGCCTGTGTCTCTGCCTCTCTCTCCCTCTCTCTCTCTCTGTGTCTCTCATGAATAAATAAATAAAATCTTAAAAAAAAAAAAAACTAAATTACCATAGATCTTACTTTCAATAAGGAAATGCCATAACATTTATTTCACCTACTTAGAAGGCAGAAATCACATATTGATTCCATTTTAATACTCACTACTCACCACAAAAGTAATTTGATTGTGTCGCAGGTTAAGTTCAGTTAGTGAATCCAGCCCATTAAGATTATCCACATGACTTAAAAGGTTCCTAGCAAGATTTAAAACTCTCAAATCACACAGATGACTGACATTTTCAATTTTGGTAATCTGTTAAAAAATGAGAAAGGGATGATTAGCAGGCATAAGTCACAGATACGCACATTATAAAAGCCCTAAAAATAAAATAGTCACTGAATCAGTGACAGGTTTACATGAAGATACTTAAAAACGTATTTCCAATTTCCTCTGTTGTAAATAAAAAGAAGTCATTTAACTTGCGAAGATTAGCTAAAGGAATGTATTTTATAACTTCACCATAGTAAATATTTGAAGTAAACTTTATCAAATAATCAACAACTCATCTTTGGGGCATCTCTAATTGCCCAATACTGTGCCAGGTCCAGATAAAGGTGACAAGAACTATACATACTACTTGCCAAATAAAAACTTATTGTGATTCACGGCAGAAGCTCACAACGTTTTAACCAAGCAAGATAGCCCCCTGAGAGAAAAGGCAAGGAAACGGAACACTATCACACCACCCTTGTTCGTTCCATTTACACTGTAGGATCCTGAAAACCATCAAGAATCTAAATGGAAAAGATACAAGGAACTAGGATCCCGAGTGGAGAGTGAGGGTGGATATTCTTTATTAGTGGAAGTGCTTACGAGAGGAGACCAATAACGTTTAGACAGAGTGCAATATGGTGGACATTAAGTGTCAGAACAAGAGGAACGGCATAGTGGAATAGGCACATACACACAAGCTCTGACCTATGGCAGAGGAGCTCTGAGTTTCACAGTACAGAAAAGCTACACCCATGAAGTGATGAGAGCACAATAGGATTTTAAGCCTCACTAGTGTAACAGAGCGAGCAACAGCATGATGGTTCTCTACGACACATAAGTAGGGGTCCTTGCGGGGGAATTCATCAATTAACTACTTAAGTTAACAATAAGTCAAACATATAGTACTTTTCTTCCAAATATTAAAATAAATGTTTCCATACTTGCTAGAGATTTGCTCATCTGTACTGTCATCCCAGTATTATTTGAAAATTTTTATTTAACACTTCAATGGAGATGATGGCTAAAAAGAACTTTTTCTTAGATTTATAATTCAGTTTGTATGTTGTTATTGGACTTTCTCTTACATTCAAGAAATACCATCCAGATTCCACCTAGGTTCAAAAGGGGAAACCTATGTTTATTATAAAGTCAGTAACATAGAAAGATGACATTTGACTGTGCTTTAAAATTTGTCCTAATACTTTTGATCTAACTAATGTAAAATGAAAATAAATAAAAATTGTAAAAGAAGAAACAGTGAATTGTACAGTGAGACATGGACAAAAGCATTTCAAAAACAAGTAAGTGATAGAATTTAAAATGCATGGAATCAGTGAAAAGCAAAATAGACACTGTGGAAAATCAATAATGTCATCTATAAGTTTGAGAAATTCCCCTAAAATACTAAGGAAAAATGGAGGTACAAAGAATAAAAGCTAAGATGGGAATATGGAAGACAAACAATATAGAAGTAATCAACATGAAAGGGAAAGCAATATTCAAATATATAAAATTTTCTTGAGCATAGGAAAGATATAAACACATAGAATGAAGGGCCACAATTGTTATATGAAATGTATAAGGTGTCTTCTCCCTTCTGCTACTGATCCTGGGGCATTTCTTTCAGAAAACTACCTTTCTCTACTTTCTTGGTCCTGGTGAGACTGATCATGAGAATGTGTGCATTGCAGAGTTATTTCTTACGCAGTTTGGTAACTCTGAAAAGGAAACATTATTAATTCTAAAACAGAGGTATCAAGAGGTATTTTTTTAAAACTCACCGGGGATATTATTTGGATTCTTGGTTTGCAATCAGGCCAGAATTGTGTCAACATCTCTGATGGAGCCTATTGTATTACACATTGCAGCCATGGACAAGGTTACGAGAGGTTAAATGATAAAAATTTCAAGCAAAAGGTGGTGTAGGGTGAGGGTACAGTTCTCCATTAGTTAATAAACTTCACACCAAGAAGAAATGATGGAAATGTCAGAAAGCCCAATAATGGGTCCTACTAGTCAGAAAGGGAGGGTCTCCCATAGACTGCAGGGCTTCGTAATACATCTAGGAAGGCTGGATACTCCAGTCTCATCTTTATGTATAAGAGTGACCCAAACTGCTCTGTCTGGATAAGGACAACCTTCTGACTCAGCAATGCTGAAAGAGCAAATGTCTGCTTTCAGCCAAGCAGTCACAAAAAGGGCAAGCTCTCCCCAAAGGAAAGATGGCCTTGAAAGAACAGATTCCTCCTGAAGCACATTTGTGTCCACATTAAAGTAACCTTTTATCCAGAGAACAAATTCAGAAAGACCAAAAAAAAATCTACATCAGAAATTGAGAGCCATATGTTAGCAAATTGAATTTAAATGACAGATAGATAGATAGATAGATAGACAGACAGATAGATAAAATTTCACATAAAGAAAAGAAATTGAGAGCCAGGGACACCTGGGTGGCTCAGCAGTTGCGTGTCTGCCTTCAGCTTGGGGCGTGATCCCGCGGTCCCAGAGTTGAGTCCCACGTCAGGCTCCCTGTGGGGAGCCTGCTTCTCCCTCTGCCTATGTCTCTGCCTCTCTCCCTCTGTGTCTCTCATGAATAAATAAATAAATAAAATCTTTAAAAAAATACTTTTAGAAATTGAGAGCCAACCTCCCAGATTCCACTGTATTCTTTTTTGTTTTTTTAAGACCTCAGACCATTTTCACACCCATAAACCAGTTACATTTTATTTTACAATGTACACCAAGTATCATCTTTATTTCTAACAAAAGTAAACTCCAAAACCAAAAAATATTCACTTAATTTTCTTTTAGATTTTTTTAAAAGATTTTATTTATTCATGATAGACAGAGAGAGAGAGAGAGAGAGGCAGAGACACAGGCAGAGGGAGAAGCAGGCTCCACGCAGAGAGCCCGACACAGGACTCGATCCCAGGACTTGATCCCAGGACTCCAGGATCTCGATCCCGGGACTCCAGGATCACGCCCTGGGCCGAAGGCAGCGCTAAACTGCTGAGCCACCCAGGGATCCCCTTCTTTTAGATTTTAAACTACCCGATGCTTTTTTTAAGAACTGGACATTGTTTCATCTTGAATAGTTTATCTCCTGACTTTTTAGAAGCTTAAGGTCACCAAGGCTGTCTTTACTTTGAAATATTCGAAGTTTCTGCTTAGTGGATTTAGGTATTTTGAAACAAGACTTGGATTTTCATGTAAAACTTCCTTCTTGGGCAGCCTGGGTGGCTCAGCAGTTTAGCGCTGCCTTTGGCCCAGGGCGTAATCCTGGAGACCAGGGACCGAGTCCCATGTTGGGCTCCCTGCATGGAGCCTGCTTCTCCCTCTGCCTGTGTCTCTGCCTCTCTCTATCTCTGTGGGTCTCTCTGAATAAATAAATAAAATATTTTTTTAAATAAAATAAATTAAAAAATGAAACTTCCTTCTTATAGTCATAGAGCCTTGAGAAATAATTTGTGTGGTGCAAATATTTATTCTCTATACATGGAATAAGTACATACACAGTGCAGAAATTATATGACATAATACAGGTCAACTAACAAGGAATAGAGCATTTTTCACCATCTTAACAGTTGGCAAATGATTCCTACACATTACATTTGGATCAAGTGATATGCTATTCATTTATCAGGATCCCTCAAAGATCTTGGGTAATGCCCAATGAATTCTTACAGGTAGGGGAACCTGGGTGGCTCAGTTGGTTAAGTGTCCAACTCTTGATTTCAGCTCAGGTCATGATCTCAGGGTTGTGAGAGCGAACCCCACGTCAAGCTCCAGGCTGAGTGTGGAGTCTGCTTAAGATTTTCTCTTTTTCTCCTTCTGCCTCTGCCCCACCCCTCAACTTTTGCTTTAAAAATAAAATAGAATTGGGATCCCTGGGTGGCGCAGCGGTTTAGTGCCTGCCTTTGGCCCAGGGCGTGATCCTGGAGACCCGGGATCAAATCCCACATCGGGCTCCCGGTGCATGGAGCCTGCTTCTCCCTCTGCCTATGTCTCTGCCTGTCTCTCTCTCTCTGTGACTATCATAAAAAAAAAAAAAAAAAGAATTAAATGAATCCTTAAAGGTATATTATAAGGTGAAAACTACATAAATATGTTTATCATATATACATTTTAAAATAAACTTTTAACCATAAAATACTGAAATTAGTTATGAATAGTTTTTTAAATAGTGGGCTACAAAAAATAAAAATAAAAATAAGTAAATAAAATAAAATAAAAACAGCAGGCTACAAGATAAAATAGCAATTCCTTGGTGTGGCATACAAAAGCCCTCTACATTATTCTGTAAGTTGGCAAATTGAACACCAATAAAAAATAAATTTATTATAAAAAAAAAGCCCTCTACAATCAAGCCTCTACCTACTTCTTTCACCTAATTTCTCACTGTTCTTCAATACATGCTAAATTCTCAGGCAGTAAAAAATATCATGTTGTTTTTACCCTTAGTACTTTTGCATATGATATTCTTTTACGGACAGAACTCTTTAATTCTTCTTCCCCTTCCACCCCCACCCAATTGGATAACTTCTCCACTAGAGTGACACTAGGCAGCCTGCAGAGCTGGACAGTTCCCAGGCCACCAACATTCCTCCCATTCAGTGCACACACAGACAGACACACAGAGGGGCTGGGTGAGATTAGACACTAGCAGCTGTGGTCTTTCTAGATCTATCAAGGTTTTCATTTATTACATCAGCTTTTCACCAAAACGACTGGGGCTAGCAGCTGGTAGAAAGCCTACAGAGATCAGACTAGAGTTTGCACTTGACCAACTGCAGGTGGCAGTGACAGATCTTGTTCATCAACAGGCAGGAACTCGTGAATCATCCCAGAATGTACACTTATACCACTTCAGGAGAGGCTCTGCCTTCTGCATGAGTATGGAGCTCATGAGGCTGTTCATAAATAAATATGTTTCAAAGACAAAAATTTCAATAGAAAAGCAAAGGACTAAAATACAGCCAAGATGCCCTGAGGGAGAGGGGGAACATAACAAATTAGATACAAAAATTCAGACAGACAGACATAGAGGCAGAAAAACTGACTAACCCAACAGAAATAAAGAGCCCAGATTATATAGTAATCAGGGAAAAGAAATAAAAACTACAAAGAGACACTACTTTATAACAATTTAACTGGCAAAAATTAGGAGGTATGACAATTCCAGAGCTTTGGGTGGTGGCCACTGCTGGGCTCTGGCTTCCTGTCGGAGGAGGGCAAGGTGGCTTGGACAGCAGCCCTGGCACTCCTTGCCCTGAGCCTGCCACTTTTCACCTCAGCTCCCTGCTGCCACCACAGGCCAGCAAGTGACCCAGATGCAGGCCACCAAGTGTGTGGTGGTGGGAGACGGAGCTGCAGTTGCCTGATCAGTAAAACCAATGATTCCTTGGAGAATACATCCCCACTGTCTTTGACAACTACCCTGCCAATGTTATGGCTGATGGAAAACCAGTGAATCTGGGCTTATAGGATACAACTGGACAAGATTATGACAGATTATATATCCCTTATCCTATCCACAAACAGATGTCGTCTTAATTTGCTTTTCTCTTGTGAGTCCTGCATCATTTGAAAATGTTCAAGCATAGTGGTACCCAGAAGTGCGACACCACTGTTCCAACATCCCCATCACCCTGATGGGTACTAAACTTGATCTCAGGGACGACAAACACGTGATTGAGCAACTGAAGGAGAAGAAGCTGATTGCCATCACCTACCCATAGGGTTTGGCCATGCCTAAGGAGATCAGAACTGTTAAATATTTATCTGGAGTGCTTGGATCTCACACAGCAAGGCCTCAAGACACTGTTTGATGAAGGTATTCGAGGGTTCTCTGGCTTCTGCCAGCAAGAAGAGGAATAGAAAATGCCTGCTGCTGTAAATGTCTGGGCCCTTCTCCTGCACTGTCCATCTCAGAACTTTTGTTATACTTTGCTCAAAAATGGTGGAGCCTTCACACACAATGCCAAGTTTTTGTTTCCATAAAACCATTTTGAACCAGTCATTTTTAGTTTTTATCTGTTTAAACTGTAAGACTTAAGACTTTCACATTATATAAACTTTAGTCCTCAAATGGTAAGCTTTCTTAAAGTCTTATTTTTCAAAAGCTCCTATTCTTGCTCAGCTTAAGAGCTGCCAAAGTAGATTGTGAACTAAGTTGCACTGTTCTGCTAAGAACACTAGGCACTAAACCATTCAAGACCTTTGATTTAAGAAGAGACTGCAGCGTCTCAGGTTTGGAAATGCAGATGCTTCCTAACTAGTTTCCAATAAGAAAGCACAGCCACCTTCACAAAATGTTGCCATCTAATATCCCAGTAATTTATTGGCCTGCATCCATTCCCTAACGCTAGATTTTATGTCATAATAGAATAAGTGGAAGGACTCAACAATTTGGATCAATCTTCTTGATTTTGTAGTGAGCTATTTTAAAGATTTATTTACTTATTTTAGGGAGTAGGGGAGGGACAGGGGGAAAAGAGAATCCCAACCATAATCTGCACTGAACATGGAGCCCCACTCAGGGCTCAATCTTACAAGCCTGAGATCATGGCCTGAGCCAAAACCAAGAGTTGGACACCCAACTCACTATCCCACTCCTGCACCCATGTAGTAGATTTAAAAAAAAAAAATACACACACAGTGTATTTGCTTTTGCTGAGATTATGAAAAGACCTCTTACTCCCACATCCCCCTGATGAAGAATCTACTCTAGTGTGGGTGTACTGGGGTGGGGTGTGTGCAGCATATGGGAGGTGATCAAAGAATGAAGACAGTTATTTTGACAAAATATGGGGATTAATTTACATTTCATTGTACACATCATAATTAAACTGAGTAAAACTGTCACAGGTAAAATTTTAAAAAGTTAATCTCTGTCAAATGCAGTAAATGATGAGGAAAGATCAGTATTATCCTGCTTTAAGCTTTTTCCTAGAGCTGCCATCCCTCCTGAAATTGGGCATTTAATTTATCTTTGAACTGGTCATTCCCACAGTTGCTAACTTGGTACTTTTCTTATAGAATCCCTTATTAATGAGCAACATGCCTCCCTGTTTTATAAAATCTCTGACAATGCATTAGAAATTTTTTTGTAGATTTGTAAAAGTACATTCCTGTTTCCTTATTACTTTACTCAAAACTAATAAGTGCTTTCCTTAGTTTTCCAGTATACTAGCTATAAAAATGACATGTTGCAGCTTGACAGTTTTTGAATTTTAGATATTCCTAAACTATGAACTTTCTTAAATCACTATCTTGCCAGATCACCAACACTGTACTTGGACTAGTGCTGACCCTTCCTCTTTGCCTCACCCCTCCTGGACACACACTTGCTGTTGCTCCGCCTAACCATGTTCCTTTGGGTCTATGAGGTTCTAGAAGCCTGTGCTCGTGCTAATGACGTTCTATACAACTTACTCACTGGCAAGAATATAAGGTTGGACCTTTCAACTACTAAAACAACATTTTTTAAATTGATAGTTGTAGAATTATGGGGTGTTTTTACATTGATCTTTTGCTAATGCAATTAGCAGTATGTTCTGCATGTATGACTTAATAAATCCCTGAATCATAAAAAAAAAAAAAAAGAAGTATGACAATTCCAATGTTGAAAAGAATGTGAAGCAACTGGACTTATCCTGCATTACAGGTGAGAGTATAAACTGGTACAACCACTTTGGAAAACAATTTGACATAATCTTTTAAACTTAGACATTTAAATTAACCTCTGATCTATCAGTTTCACTCCTAGATGTATACCCTAGAATACATATGGTACATGGAAGAAACACATACAAGAATGTTCTTAGAAGTGCTATTCCTAAAAGGAAACAAACAAGCAAAAAAAAAGGAAATAACACAAATGTCTACCAATAATAAACTGGAGAAAAAGTTTTCATATAATCAATCCATGAAACTTAAAACAGCAACAAAAAGGAGTAAACTACAGTTACTGAATCAAAATATATTCATCTCCGTCAGCTACTGTTGTATGCAAAAAGCAAACACTAGATGACAATACATCACAATACTACTAAACAAGGTATAATTCAGACATATATATGTGATATAACTAACTTTAAAAAAATCCACAAGGGGGGATCCCTGGGTGGCTCAGCAGTTTGGTGCCTGCCTTTGGCCCAGGGCTTGATCCTCAAGTCCCGGGATCGAGTCCCACATCGGGCTCCCTGCGTGGAGGCTGCTTCTCCCTCTGCCTGTATCTCTGCCCACCCCCCCCCCCCCGCCGTGTCTCTCATGAATGAATAAATAAATAAAATCTTTTTTTAAAAATCCACAAGTAAATAATAAATGTGAAATCTTGGATAGTGGTGGCCTCAGAATAAAGGAGGAATATCTAAGTAGAAGAAAATCATTAGTAATATTCTAGTTGTTGGGCTAGGGTTAGAAAATATGTATTTTGAAAATAATAAAAGACTAAATAAGAAACAGAATTGTCCTAACTATATGGATTCCAAAGGTTTTATAAGTTTCATCTGTCATTTGCTGCTAAGGAATTACCATATCTTAAATAAACAGGCTTAATACCTTAGAAATTTCAGTGAAGCAGTAAAATAACTCTTGAAATACTTCAACACAAGTATCATTGTTAAAACCTTTAAAATCCCAAATTTCCTAGACTTCTTTTCAGAAAAGAAAGAAACAAAAGGGCTTTACAATACCTGATTTCCGTGAAGGTCCAAGACATCTAAGCTTTTGAGGTTCTCCAGGTTTGAAATTTTCTTGATTCTGAAAAATCAGAATTAAGAGTAGAAATATGGATGTATCACATTTATTGTAAATCAAAACACGCTAAGGTACTTTAATTTATTCTTTTAATTTTAATTTTACTCTATCTTTAGGTAAGTAGATACAGAAACAGCGATAGATCTATGTAAATATGTACATTTAGAGAGATTATATGTAATTTTACATATATATATATACATATATATATATATGACAAAAACATATTTCCCGTTGATTTAATTATAAAGTTAATTATGCCCACTGGGGGAAATGTCCCAAAGACAGCTTAAGAGTCAGATCTTTAGAAAAAAGCAAGTCTACTTCTAATAACCTTAGGACAAGGCACAGTTCCCTTCAAAATATGGTCTAAACTCCTCACCTCGGTCCTCAAGGCCCTAACCTTCATGGCTCCTGAGTCCTTGTCCAGCCTTATCTCTTACCACAGCTCCTACCACAGGCTCTCTCCGCTCCCATCTTGGGGCTTTCTTGCTCTCTCTAATCTGAGAAGTTCATTTCTGCCTTCGGGTGTTTACCTTTGTTGCTCCTTCTTCCTCAGTGTTCTTCAGTCAGAACTTCGCATGGTTCACTCCCCCTTCCTATCCTCCTCTCTCCTTCCCCAGCTTTAATTGACTTCATTGCAACTATCCTTGCCTAAAATTACATTATTTATGTGTTTACATTCTCATGACCTCCTTCCTCAAACCAAAACATGAGCTTCAAGAGGGCAGAAATTTCAACATATTCTCTACTCCATCCCCAGCACTTATTACAGGGGCTCGCAATGAGTAGGAACCCAACAACTATTTGTTTAATGAATAAATAAACATATACTAACTAAATGGATAAGTTTTATGTACAGGGATATTCATAACAGGATTATTTATCACAGAGACACATTAGACACCACTTAAATGTTTTCTACAAGAACTGCTCAGTTTGTGAATATTTGAAATTTTTTATTTGCCGTCTTGTGAAAAGCTAAAATATTCCTATTAAGTTTTATTTTATTTTAATTTTTTAAAAGATTTTATTTATGTGAGAGATAGAGAGTAAGTGAGTGAGAGAGAGTACAAGCAGGGGCAGAGACAGAGGGAGAAGGAGAAGCAGATTTCCTGCTGAGCAGGGAGCCAGACACAGAGCTCAATCCAGGGACTCCAGGACCATGACCTGAGTCAAAGACAAACACTTAATTGACTGAGCCACCCAGGCACCCCAATTGCTATAAATTTTAAAACACAGCATTTTATCTCTAAAATGCCCCTTATCGGGCAGCCCGCGTGGCTCAGCGGTTTAGCGTTGCCTTCAGCCCAGGGCCTGATCCTGGAGACCCCGGATCGAGTCCCACGTCAGGCTCCCTGCATGGAGCCTGCCTCTCTCTCTCACGAATAAATAAAATCTATAAATAAATAAATAAATAAATAAATAAAATGCCCCTTATCCTTTTTTACTATTTTTCATTTAAACTCAATTAACTAACATATAGTATATTATTAGTTGCAAAAGTAGAGTTCAGTGATTTATCAGTTGTATATAACACCCAGTCCTCTTTCCATCACATCTTCTTTAATGTCCATCACCCAGGTACCCCATCCCCCACCCACCTCCTCTCCAGTGTGACCCTCAGTTTCTTTCCTGTGATTAAGAGTCTCTTGTGGTTTGCCTCCCTCTCTGATTTCATCTTGCTTTATTTCTTTCTTCCATCCCCTATGTTCCTCCATTTTCTTAAATTCTACATATGAGTGAAATCATATGTTGTCTTTCTCTGATGGCCTTATTTTGCTCAGCATAACACCTTCTAGTTCCATCCACAACATTGCAAGTGGCAAGATTTCTTTTTTAATGCCTGAGTAATATTCCATTGTTTATATATACCACCTCTTCTTTATACATTTATCTGTCGATGGATATCTGGACGCTTTCCAGAGTTTGGCTATTGTGGACATTGCTGTTATAAACATTGGGGTGCAGGTGCCTTCAGATCACTACATCTGTATCTTTGGGGTTATATACCTAGTAGTGCAATTGCTGGGTCGTAGGGTAGCTCTATTTTCAACTTTTTAAAGAACGCCCGTACTGTTTTCCAGAGTGGCTTTTCTAGCTGGCATTCCAAACAACAGTGTAAGAGGGTTCCCCTTTCTCCATGTCCTTGCCAACATCTGTCATTTCCTGATCTGTTAATTTTAGCCATTCTGATAGGTATCAGGTTTTGATTTGTATTCCCCTGATGCCAAATGATGCTGAGCATTAAAATGTCCCTTCTTAGATTCCTTAATGAATAGGGCCCATCCATTGTTTCCTCATTCCTATCTTTTCTGGCTACCTTACCTAACTGCCTCCAACTAGACAGTTCTAAAAAAACAAAACAAAAACTACTTCCCTCTTATTTTTTTCCTCTCCTACAGATCCTACTTTCTCCTGTTGCCATAATTTAGTAGAGGGAAGGGAGCAGTGGCAAAGAAAGGGTAGAAATGAAGTTCATGCAGTCCATCTTGATCATCACCTGCCTATCACTATTTCTGTTGCTACTGCTTATGGCCTCAAAGAACCATTTCTACCTTCCTAAATGTTTCCAGAATCTGGATCATCCCTTGAAACTTCATTATATGCTGATCACTATGTAAACATAATGCCAATTTAAACTTTGAGAATTTCCATCTCCATGTGACCTCAGCCAAAGAACTCAGCTACATCATTGCCAAATCCAGAATTACATCACCACAACCAATTCAATCCAATTTGGTATATAAAAATATCTGTCATATACCCACTATGCCCCATCACAATGTGACAGCAGTTCTTCTCTCCCTTCTCTCTCTCATTACTCCCCCATTTTGTCTTTTGTTCTTCCTATCTCTATTTTTCCTTAGTATTTTAAAAGAATTTCTCAACCTTATAGCTGACACTATCAGATAGGAAAACAGACAAAACTATCAACAAAGTTATTCTTCTGACTGCTTTGCTTTTGAAATACCTAAAACAATTGGAGGAAATTACAATAACCTAATAATATGGCTAGGACAGAGTGATGTTCTCCAGCAATCTGACTTCCCAGCTATTAGAGAAGCCTTTTATGCAACTCTTTGATCCTGCCAAGTCCACATTCCCTAAAATGGCAGTTCTCAAACTTCTGTGAGTATCAGAATCATCTGGAGGGCTTGCTAAAATATAGACTGCTGAGCTTCACCTCCAGAGTTTCTGGGACAGGGTCCAAACATTTGCCTCTCTAACATATTCCTGGGTGGTGCTGATGCTGCTGGGCCAGAGATCACATTTTGAGAAGTATTACCTTAAAATATAGATCTCCTTCATCAAATCTCAACTTTCCTCTCATATGAGTTTCATGAGGATGAACTCACCTACTTAGAAAATACTAAAGCATATTCCAAGGAAATAATAAAGGCAGACAAAGATTTATGGGTAAGGATATTTTTCACAGCATTATCATAGCAAAAACGAGGGATACAATGTAAATGTCTAACACGTGGAAAATATTAAGTGAATCCATCTATCTATGTATCTACAAATGTAAATGTCTAACAAGTGGAAAATATTAAGTGAATCCATCTATTTATGTATCTACAAATCTATATATTACACAGCTCTAAAAAATGTTTTCAAAAATGTTTCTCAAAGAACATTTGATATGAGAAGATATAAATAATTTAATATATTGAAATGAAAAAACATAGTATAAAAACTAATTTTGTAAACTGTGATATGTTAAGTATAGAATAAAGAGTGCTACTCAGTGTAGATAACCAATATTTGGAAATAAGGCAACAGAATGACTGACTGCATGTCCTCTCAATATCATATCAGAGCACTGTGAACAAGCCTATCTAAGGACCACCTGACTATTTACTACTGATGAGAGCCCAAACTCTTTAAAGTTATATGCTAACTTGTAGAAAACTGATTAAGATATAATGATGATTTTTGCCAGGTAGGAATGTAATTTATTTCTCTGTGTTAGAGAAATAACTCAGAGGGTTATAATCTTACTGCTTTGTAGGACATGAACCCATTTTATAACTTAATCATATTCTGACATTCTTTGCTTTTCATTGACTATATATCAGTTTCTCTTATCCTCCTTTTGAACCAGCTTTGTTATCTGACTGGTTCCCTCATGATTGAGTTAATTAAAACATTGGCCTATAATTACTATTTGTCTGAGAATTCTATTTTTAACATTTTGAAAACTACACACAAGGGACAGAGACTGTTTTGGCCTAAAGTTCTCAGATTTGGAGGATCAATGTATTCTGTTTCTGTGTTTAACAGAAACTCTGGGCAGTTTTAAGGTGGTCCAATCACAGAGCCCAGCCTGTGTCGTCAGCCTTCCCACAGAATTCTACCAGAGGCTCACATACCATTAAGCTATCCAGTAAAACACCACCTATATGCTGTGACTTCAGGCATTCTTTTAGCTTTGACACATGGTGGCTTCACTATTCTCACTGCAGATTTGGACTACCCAGGGAAATAGGGGAAAGAAATAGATTAAGTCATTCACTGTCAGTTAAACCCAGACCAATCAAACATCTTGGTGTCTTGTCTTCATGAATTACCTTTATCATAGATTCTTTCCCCCACCCCCAGCACCTGAAATGACCTAAAAAAAAAAAAAAATTCAATTCTAAAGAATTCAGAGGCAGATGAAGGTATCAGTTGACCAGGAGACCAATGCTCAGAATAGGTATTGACCTCATGAATTTGCAGAATTGTAGTCAGTTCCCAATACGACCCAAAGATGTTTTTTAAAGGAAGTTCACCCATTAAATGGACTGAAACTAGGAAAAGACAAGCCTTACCCATCACATCAGCAGCTACAGACCCCCAGGGGTACATCAGAGCCTATCTCTGCAAGCCATATTATGATACTGATGCCTGCATAAGGACCACACTACAGAAATACATATGAAGGCGAGGCTTTTCAGGTGTTAGAGACAAATCCTTAAGTGGAGACCTTCCAGGAATCAATAGGAAAGGAATATGGAATCCTGAGCCTGTTGAGTTTTGTATCTATAATCATGGGTGACGAGACAAAAACGCATTGAAGTTCTACCCATTAGCCTGTGATCATGAAAGCATGAGAAGATCTCACAAGGATAAACAAGAACACAGAAAGTAGAAGAGTTAGATGGCAAGAACTTCAGTGGCACAGTGGTACAGAGGGGCTGGGGGTTCTTCGGTAGCAATGCTAACCTCACATACAGAATCTGAGCACAGACATTCTAGATTTTGGTCAGAAATCTTTGTTGGAGCTGCTTGTTTGCCCTGGATTTTAACAGCTGGTTCCACTGTCTTGGACTAAAAGATGGTGCAGTGCTTTGCAAAGAGGGAGAAACCATCCTGGACTGGCCCAGCAGGGGGCAACAGTTCATCCAAGACAAACCTGGGGAGGCAGGGTGGCTGATGAGCTGCCCTCTCCTCCAGCAAGCATTCCTTAGCCAGATTTGCCTAAAGTTCACTAAAATCCTGCCTCAGGATAGATTTGCATCTTCAAGGCTCACATAGCTGACCAGAAAACATGAGGCAGATTTGCCTTGTTCTGATACTTCAGAAATATGCATTTTGGGAGAATGCAGAAAGTTGTCTTTCTGACTTTCTTTTTTACTCGAGAACACTAATGCTCTAAATTCCTTATAGCTGTTTTCTTTATGTGAAAAATGAAGTAAAACATAACCAAACACAAACAAATCAGAAAGAGTAGAAAGAGGAAGTGACTTAATCAGATTAGTTTTATTAGACCAAGCTTAAGGATACAGAAAAGGGCATTAAATCCCTTAGACTTGGAGGAGCAAAGAGACCTCTGGAAAGGTAAGAAGGTCAGATAGACTGGTGTCTTCAAGCAACAAGTTATTTTTTAAAAAAAACTTAAAAGGTTATTTCTGAGAAGTCAGAGAAGCTGCAAGGGAGATGTAGGAAGAAAAGTCAGTTGAGAGATAATTTAAAACACTGGGATCCAGGAGCAGCTCTTAGATACTATGTTTAAAACTAGCAAAGGAGATTAAAAATGCCACTAGGAAAAAACTTCAGGACTGAAAGGAGGCCATAAAGTAATGGTGCTAAAAAACAAATGGAAGCTATGCAAACAAATCAAAAACTCCACAGACTAGAAACTAGTTAAGAAATCTCTGGGAGAGAGAACAGGGAGCACCTAAAGGGAATGCCTTAAATGTATGAAAAGTTGACTTCTTACTTTACTCCATAAACTACTCTGCTGGCATATTCCTACTGCATACAGTTTATACATATATAACCTGCAAAAGTCCCTTTACATCTCCATTTCTTCTTCTGTGAATAAGAGAGCTGATCTCTGAAGTCAGTTTAAGCTCTAATACTCCATGCTCCTTTAATTTCCCCAAATTCCCTCCAGCTGCCATAATGTTTGGTTTAAAGTATAACACTTGAACCAAGTATAGACAATAAACTACTTTGGTAGGAACTATACTGGTCGTAAACACAGAGGAGAGACAAGAGCCTGGGATTCTGGGGCATGATATTGGAAAAATACCTTATATTACCACTGACCAGTGAGAATAAAGAGGTAATTGGAGATCCATGGTGTCAGGGAGAAAGTGGTGGGGAGGGGAACCAAGCTTGGGTGTAATACTGTAACTAAAATTCATCATTTGATCATATAAAAATCATTTTTGGAGTTGGCTAAACAGCCCTTCTTTGTAGGCATTGTGAAAGCTATCCAGTAAAACAGAATGGTGAAAAAAGTCATAGACAACTATCAGTCAGAAATTATGTAACTACACTACTCAACAGAGCTTAGAAAAGGAACTGGGGAAGCTCATATAGGATGTAATATTACATGCATACCGAGAACACCATCTGAACAAGAATCAATCAGTAATTTGACAAACATGAAATATCAAATGTCCACCCACAGTCAGGTACAGAGAGGGATTATAAGTGAAACACACAAGACGAAAGTGAATTATACACGGTTGCTTATGAGATAGCTCAAGAAAATATAAAGTTAAGGCCAAAGTCTGCTATTTACTTCCATGTAAGATAGAGCACTGGGAAGTAATGGAAATAATAAAATATGCATTCCATAAATATTATTTGGTCTGTCAGACTGAATCTCATAAAACAAATTATGACGGAATCTTAATCCATTCAAATAATCTTACCAAATTTTAGTCTATTCGTTTCTTTTTTTTTTTATCTATTAGTTTCTTAAGGATTCTTCAATTCTGAATTGCTATCAAACACCAGAAGTCTCAACATTAGCCCCAAGTAAATAAACAAATCTGTTCTATAAAGATTACCTGTTTTTCCCCAGCAGAAGGACACGGAGGGATCTCAGAGTAGAAAGCCCACTGATTTCTTCAATTTGGTTATCATATAAATCCAAGAATATTAGCCTCTGTAGATTAGAAATATTTTGGATCCGAGTTATAAAATTGTGTTGGAAGTTCAATAAACGAAGGTGTTCTTCTCCATCAATGATAGGACATACAGTCAGCTTTTGCCTAGAAAACATTTTAAAAAGTTAATATAGTTTCGATGTGATAACCTGTCTCCTCTTATTATTACAAATATAATTAATGGTATCTTTGTGCTCCCACACTGTGAGAAGAAAAAAATAAACAGAATCCTTTCTTGCCTCCAGAACCTGAATATCCTAGATCTAATTATAAATTATTTCTATAAAACAATACGCTTTGACAGGCAATTACTAAAATTAAGTCTAAGCTCTCGTATTAAGAAAAGTCTCCAATATTGATTATTTCTCATAAAATTGACATAACATCAGAAAACACTCAATGTAATTGCCTTCTGAAAATTCAAATGATTCAAAGAACCATGTCACATAACCAGAGAAATACCCTTGCCATCAATCCACTGATGCTAAGAATACCCAGGCAACTAAGTCGTAAGGGAAAAAAAACACAACTCATACACAGGTCTCTCATGGAATCACAGACTCCTGAGCTAGATGACATCTTAGGAAGAGCAAGAAATTCAGCCATCTACAGTTCACTTTCATGAATACGGTGTCATCCTGAAATCCATTAATGGGCAGGTGGTCCTTATTACACATTTCCTTAGAAGCACAGATTTTAAGAGTATTTACATGTTCAACATTAACTTTAGACTTTGCAGAACATTCAGAATGCTATAGGATAGGATGAAACCTTACTAATACATGCTTTTAGCTGTATTTGAAACACTAAAGCATCAATTATGTGAAAAGTTATTGTGTATTACATGTGAAGTAAATATGTGCAGGGCCCTTTAAGAATTCTACTACTCTAATAAAATGGCCAGAGAGGAATGATTCCACTCTGAGGTTTTCAACATGAAAATGTAGCTGTACTGATCAGCGTGTGAACAACTCTAATGTGGAGACTTATTAGAACTATTTCCTTTCAGTAAAAATCAAGCGAATATAACCTTTAAAAAAAATAAGAGTGCTACAAGCATGAGTGAAATTGTGGTTGAAATCTTTTAATGTGCGCTTAGTACTTAGAATTCATTCATGCATTCAATACTACCACATTTGCTCCTTACCTTGTAAAGTATAAATTAATAAAAGACAAGTTTTCTAGTTTAAAATCTGTATCTTTACTTATCAACTTAGCAAAAAACTTTGTCTCCTTTTTCCTGCTTTAGTCTTCCTCTTTCTCTGTTAAACTTACCAATACCCCCAGCTTCTAGTTCACCCAATTTCTGAGTCAGTCATCACTGAGAAAGGAAAAGAAATAATCTTGGCCTCCCTGTTACATAAGCTGCTGTAGCTTGAAGTAAAGTCACTTTCTCAGATTCCAAATCCAGTGACTAAGTCCCAACTGCAAGGCTCACGTGTCCACCCCTTTGCCCCCTAAGTCCCTGCCATGAAGCAAAACAAGCAAACACACATACATAATAAGCCAGTGCTCTCCAGAAGGGATTGTTCTGCCTACAAAATCCCTGATTTGTTATACCTCCTGCCCTAACACCAGGTATTTATTAGACTATATTTCTGCCTCTGTATTTCCTACTTGATGCTGGTACTCCTAACTCCCAGGACAGCCAGAGTCTAGCTCTCTAACCACTTCTTCTCAGTCTGGAGTCTCCTCTGGATCCCTCAATCTCCTGGCGCAGAAGTAGTACAGCATGGCAGATCTGCCTTTGGAAACCACTGCTGTTACCACTGGCTCTCAAATAATGATTCCAAAGGGCTTTGCTGCTAACCCAACTCTTGACTGCACATTCTGGTACTGCTCACATTATGCCTGAGCTTCTGGCATCTTTGTGATCCTGCCATTTCACAACGAGCCTGTGAGGCAGAGTCAATTCCCCTGATCCTGCCTTTCCTCGGTAAGCAAGTCTCCACCTAACCAATGTCTGCACCTTCACCCTAGATGTCCGTGATACAAGGACCATCTTCACAACTGCCTGAACTACCACAAGCTACCACTCAAGCTCCTAACTTGTTATGTGACAATCTCACAAACATTGGCTCCTGTTAATATCAAGGCACACACAACTGAAGGACTGAGGTACTGTTCTTGGACTTAAAAGACTAAGCTAAAAATTACCATAAAATCCCTCAAAACATTAAAAGGATATCAGGAAAGTTACAAATATTAGGTAGCATTAGGATCACAAAATCAACAATACTGCAAAACTGTCATGAGAGCTGGTGCCCTCAAGTGGTGCTCTGCCTACAATACATCACACCCTCCAGAGAGCTTTTTCCCCAACTACACACACAGATGGTCTATGACAGTTCACTGTCAAGTGTGCACTGCTCAAGTAAGAAGTCTGCTTAACAATTTGCTCTTGGAAATGCACTACTATGCTGTATAGCAGAAATAGTTTCTCTAGGCTGGTTATAGCACTAAGGTAGGATGGTGGTGCTTCATCTACCATTGTATTGATAAGGGCTTCCTAGAGTTATTTTTTTTTTTCATTTAAATTCAACTTAGGTAACATATACTGCATTATTAGTTTCAGGGATAGAATTTAGTGATCCATCAGTTGCATATAACATCCAGTGCTCACTACATCATGTGCCCTCCTTAAGTCCATCACCCAGTTACCCCGTCCCCCCACCCAGCTCCCGTCCAACAACCCTCAGTTTGTTCTCTATAGTTAAGAGTCTCTTATGGTTTGCCTCCCTCTCTGTTTTCATCTTATTTTATTTTTCCTTCCCTTCCCCTATGTTCATCTGTTTTCTTTCTAAAATTCCACATGAGTGAAATCATATGGTATTTGTCTCCCTGAATGAGTTATTTCGCTTAGCAGAATGCCTTCTAGTTCCATTCACAATGTTGCAAATGGCAAGATTTCATTATTTTTTATGGATAAGTAATATTCCATTGTATGTATATTCATATATATGTATGTACACACGTATATGTACAGTATATATATATATACATACACACATACATATATACATATATGTATGTAAATATACCTCTTCTTTATCTATTCCTCTATTGATGGACATCTGGGCTCTTTCCATATTTTGGCTATTGTGGACATTGCTGCTAAAAACATTGGGGTGCATGTGCCCCTTTGAATCACTATGTTTGTATCCTTTGGATAAATGCCTAGTAGTGCAATTGTTGGCTCATAGGGTAGCTCTATTTTTAACTTTCTGAGGAACCTCCATGCTGTTTTCCAGAGTGGCTGTACCAATTTGCATTCCTACCACAGTGTAGGAGGATTCAAAGGCTTCCTAGATTTAAAGCTAAAGATCAATTCCTAAATATATTCACTCATTCAAAAAATTTTTAGCCTATTTTGTCCCAGGCTCTGTTCTAGGTGCTGGGGATACAGAACTGAATAAAACTCCCAGTGTTTGTGGAGTTTATATTCTAGTAGAAGGAGATAAACAATAAACTTGATAAGTAAAATACTTCATACATTAGAGGGTGATAAATGCTCAGAAGAAAGATAGGGCAGAGAAGGGGCTTAGGGAGTGTCAGGGTGGAAGGGGTAGTAGTTTTGGAGATGTTGGCTGGGAAAGGTCATCCCCGACATAATGACATTTGAGTAAAGACCTGAAAGAAGTTAGGGAATGAGCCTACAGACACGTGGGGGCACAGTATTCTATGCAAAGGGAAGATCAAGTGCAAAAGTCCTATGGTATAGGCACACTTGGTGTATTTAAGGGGCACCAAGGAGGCAAGTGTAATTTCAGTAAAGTGAATGAAGGAGAAATTAGGAGGTCAGGCCAGTGAGGTAACAGGAACTTAACTGGATAGGGCCTAGAAGGGCCCATATGAGGACTATATTATAAATTATTCTATCCTAAAATCCATTTTTATCAATGTCATAGTCTAGAACTGCTAAACTACTCTTCCAGGGTATAGGTAAGCACTGTTACATAACTATAAAAATCCCTCCTCCCACCCCTGGAAGGATAAATAAAAAATTGGTAACAGTGTTTATACCTATGTGGAAGAACTGGAGAGCTAAAGAACAAGAGAAGAGAGAGACACTTCTCTATCTTTCCAATCTTGTACCGTGTTTATGTATTATCTCATCAAAAAAAGAAAAGAAATTGTCCTTACCTTTCTAGGGTCAACCTGTCTGAGTACAGAATTTTCTCTTCAGAAGAACGTTGCAAAATGGGAAATGACGGCATTGATGAGCTTGCCAGATTAATATGATCACCTATTGAAAATTATATACAAATTACTTGATTAAGAAAAACCTTAAAATCTTGAAACTAAAGTCACCTTATATTTGGGGAAGTTTGGCATCTACAAATATCTTTTCTGGAAAGTACAGTTTCCATAGCTCTCTAAGGAAAAAATTAATTACTACATCTGAGTTTGTTCCTTTCCTCCTCAGCTCTGAACTACATGTTCTGTATATACCAAATAATTTTTCCCTTGCTTTACAGATTGGTTGAAAGTATAGAGCTACTCTAACACTATATTTACCCCTTTATAATGCTGACTCCTGGTACTAAATTTTAACTCTCTTAAAACTGAGATGATAGTCCCTCATTACCAGATACATTTGGGCCAGCACTATGACAGCCCTGCCGGATTCTGGACTTTGAAGGTGTCTGAATGGAAGAATCTCCAAAGGCTGATAAGGAGCTCATGGTAGTTTTCATTTCCAGCCCACATAGTTCTGTCACGTTTGTTGTGGATGAGATGCATGATGATTTATTACGAGGCGAAGGGCTTATTACTCTTCCATCTCCTTCAAAATATCAAAAAGTTTATCACAAAGCTACACAATACATAACTTTGCTACTGGAAATAGAGAGAAAGTAGTTTTGGATAGCAGATTCTTTGTATCTTCAGCTACCATTAGTAGAGAATATTGCAGAGACCAATGGATGTGGATAAACACTGTACATTTGTAGTTAGGGTCCACGGGGCATATGATCCTCCCAAGAGGTTTAGAGGCTGTTGGTCCTATACACCAGACTGCCATTAAGTAGCTTTCAATCTAACGGGCAAGCAATATGAAATAGACTACGTAAAACGAAATGCAGAATAAAAGAAATAGTACCTGTTATATATTCATCCATAAATGTGACAGTTATTTGGCATTTAAGAAGATGATTACACATGGGTTTGGGAGGAGGTGAATATTAAAGTATATTTTAAAGACCCAGAAGAATGTAGGATGGTCGAGAAGAGACGCTGGGAAATTCCAGAAATGAAGTAAGATTTGAGTAGTGGGGTCAAAGGGGTCAGTCTGAACATCAGAGGAAATCTACTGTTTTCTCCTATTAAGAGAAAATTTCCTAAAAGAAGCAAATGATGTTGAAGGGAGCGATAAGCAGTAAAATAGAAATGATGGTTACCAAAGAATTATTCTGCTTAAACAAACCAATATGGTGAAAAGAATAACACAAATCTAGGAAGCTACCATACTCCTTGGGAGACCATCATACAGTATGATGACAACTTAAAATCAAGTTCTATATAGATACTATTAAAAAGCTTTCAAGAGGGGGTCCTAGGTGGCTCAGTCAGTAAAGCATCTGTCTTTGGCTCAGGTCATAATCTCATGGTTTTGGGACTGAGCCCTGCATATGGGACTCCCTGCTCAGTGAGGAGTTGGCTTCACCCTCTGCTTCTGCTCTTCCCCTCCACTCGTGTTCTCTCTCTTTCTCTATCTCTCTCTCTCTCTCAAATAAACAAATAAAATCTTTTTTAAAAAAAAAACTGTCAAGCAATGATATTTGCTAGCTTCTATGAGTCTACAAAGTATAAACCGAAGTATCACATATCTAGCTTCTTGTGCAAAATAATCAGTGCTCATACTCCACTTTTCTAAGTATCATGAAACATCAAAAAAATAATGTTCTAGAATATAGTCACTCAGAACTGACATGTTCACCAGTAAACTGCTCTTGTGACAGGATTTAGCTCGTAGCAAGATACCATGGCAATCATGATTCAGTAAACTGATTTAGAAATCAAAATTCAGATAGGTAAAAACAAACAAACAAACAAACAAACAAACCCAGGAAGGAACAAAAGTAGTCTAAGGATTAACTGATTAAGGTGTAACAGGTCAGCTAAAGATGATAAAGGTAAAACTCCACAAACAACAGACCACCTTGATTTCTCTCATTAGCATCAGAGTTAGGTTTTTAAATTATTGTGTTAAAACTTCATGTTAATTCTCAATTTAAGAGGCAGATTTAAACTTTAAAAGACTGGGGGGTATAGAGGAAATAATCAAGAGTAGTTTCATCTATGCTTAAAGGAGTTTTATCCTTACATTTTTCAGCTCTTATCATACACAGGAGTCATAATCCCTATCCCCATGATGAGTTTACTTTCACCATCAGTGTGATATACGTCTCACGACAAATAGCAAGGAATGAGAATGACTATGGAGAAAGGCCTTAAGACACACAAAAAAAGATCCTCTAAATGATTGGAAACTAGACTGATCTATAATTGACATATCCACATATTTATGTGGATATATATGTAACCACATATATGCACATATATTTATATATCAAACTCCCATATATATTTGTGGGATGCTTCGCCCTACATATAAACCATATTACTATGTGGCAAAATTTTAATTGAAACATTTTCTGTTATTTCATATGTCACTATTTAATTTACTAGATATTAAGCCCCTGTTTTCCCAATTAAAGGCATAGGTTCTTTGGGAGCCAGACCTCATTTTAGACTCTATATTCCTGGCTGAATCCAAAATCAATAAATTAATTAATTGATTTTCCAATTTACTAAAGGTTAATTGGAAATCTATTTTGCATATACTATTTCTGTTAAAAAAAAAAAACACGGAAGTCTTGTATTTTAGTATGAAAATGCTAACCAGAGGCACCTGGGTGGTGCAGTTAAGCATCCCAACTCCATGCTCAGCATGGAGTCTGCCTGAGATTTTCTCACCCTCTTCCCCCCTTAGCCCCCCACCAGCCACCTCATGCTCTCTCTGTCAAATAAATGAATAAATCTTTTTTAAAACTCTGACCATTCTTTCAATAATGTCTATATTCAAGAAGAATCTTTCTGAACTATACCTTAGATACGTGGATGAATGGATGGATAAGTGGATGGATGGAAAAATGGGTGGATGGATGATATAGAACATGGTCATTTATATATGATCTACTCAGCCTTATCTTTGAGATACTAATTCTAGATTTTCTGCTGATTTATCATGATCTTAAGAGTGAAAAATTGCCTCTTCCCCTCTACATACATATTTTAGAATTCTTAATTAAGGGATTTAATAAATTAAATTCTGATTAACTGAGATTTTATTATATCCCTGGAATATCTGACTCTTACAAAATCTCAAGGATATAGGTAGGGATTAACTGTTAATAATATTCTAAGGAGTCCAAAAGAAATTACATGCCAAGTTTTAGACTTATCAGACTAAAACACAGAGCTTCTTTCCTTTAGACTGACAGTACCATTGATTAATTTATGCTGATTAGCTATTGTATACGTTTAATTAATTTTGAAAAAATGGGAAATGGGGTGAAATTAATTAGAATAATTGGGTATCAGAATGCAGTTTATTAGATAAAGATTCCCAAACTTTCCTGATAAAGTTCTACTCATAATTTCTCCAAAGGTTTATGCCTTTGCACATAGAATGATGAGTACAGAAGTCACAAAAACCCCAGCTACATGCCAAATGGTCTATCTACTAATACCTTACCACTTAAAAAAATATCCTTGGCCAGTCATCCAGAAATCTGTATAACAACTTCCTCTTCTAACTTGAGAATAGCATAAAATACATAAATTTGACTCACGACTTAGAAAGCAAAATACAAGATATTATTATTAAAAATGTGAAGGAGGGGATGCCTGGATGGCTCAGTTGGTTGAGCACCTGCCTATGGCTCGGGTCGTGATTCCAGGGTCCTGGGATCAAGCCCTATATCATGCTCCCTGCTCCTCAGGGAGCCTGCTTCTCCCTCTCCCTTTGCCTGCTGCTTGCTCTGATTATGCTCTCTCTCTGCCAATGAATATTTTTTTTTAAGTGAAGGAAATTCTCAGTGCAAACATAAAAAGTCCTACTTGAGAATTTTCAGGTTCATATCTATAACTCTGTTCCTAATACAGTGTCTAGCATATAGTACACACTCAATAAATATCTACTAAACTAAACCAAAGAGAGCAAAGCAGATGCTTCCTGCAGTGTGGAACTGCAGGTAGGTTGATGCCATATCTGGCAATTGGCTAAGACAAGACTGAAGGATATAAGAAAGAGAAAAGTCATGTCAGATTTGATGGGCCCAAGAGGAAAGTCCAGCAGTAACAAAACAAACAAAACAACTAGCTAAATATTCCAGATGCCCACATGCTCATGCAGTAATGAGATGAACAATCCGGGCACACCTATATAGATCAACCCTCTCATACAAACTCCTAGGAGATAGGGATGGTACAGTATAAAAGGATTCTGTAGTGCTTTTAACACTAGCTCATTACAAATGGCTAGCAGTTGTTCGCAACCAACTGACAACTCAGATATGCTAAAGGAAATTTCTCCTTGAACTGAAAAATACATTTCAGAAATATAACCAGATAATATAAGGCATTGTTTTTCAAAAGGTGGTCCACAAACCACATCCATCAGAATCACTCAAGGCATTAAAATGCACATTTCCAAATACCACTAAAGAGCTACAAAATCAAAAAGGGGAAGAAGAAGAAAGGAAGGAGAATACTAAGAACCTGACTTTCTAACAAAATCTCAGGTGATGCACACCAAAGTATAAGGCCTTTGATATAAAACAATATAGTTATACGCACTAGTTAGGAAAAGAGATTTTCTTTTCTACTCCTGACTTTCACTCTTTCCATGGTTTCCTTATTTCCTAGACATCTATGTTCCCATAGGCTTACCCTCATTAATTAGCCACTTTTCCTAGTTCTAAGACAGTATTTGGAAGATTCTTTCCCTTTCTATTGTACATAGCCCACCCTCAAACTACAGTACAACTGCTTTTTCTGTATTGGAAATAATCTACTATGCTGTACACATAAAATCAATTCTGATCCAAATAAATAGCAAACCAATTTGACTAATGTACCATTGGATAAAGAACCATCTCATTTTTAGTTCAGGTCTATTTGGATTTAGGTAGTTGAGATTATTAAACAATATTACTGAAAGAAGATAAATCTGATCTCCACTTGCTGACAATACCTTGCCTACTTGAGTAGTTTCTTTCAAGATCATGTTGTAAGAGTCGACCAGAGAATGATGGCGTTTCTTTATTTAGCTTGAATTCAACCTAAAAAACATGTGGGGAAAAATTTAACAGCAAGTAATGAAGAGAATTATAAAATTATGTACAATACTGACACAAGCCACAAAAGAAATGAACCTTTAAAACATGCTGAGTGAAAGAAGCCAGACACAAAATGGCACATTGTGTATGATTCTATGAAATACTGATAATAAAAAAAAATCTACAGAGACAGAGAACAGATTTGTGAATTTCAAAGAAGGTGGGAAGAGGGAATGGGGAGTGATTCTTTAATGTGCACAGGGACTCCTTTTGAGGGACACAAAGTTCTGGAACTGCACAGTGATGATGGCTGTACACTCTTGTGAGTGTATTTAATACCACTAATTTGTACAACATAAAATGGCTAAAATGACAAATTTTATGTCATGAGTTTTTTCACACATACACACACACACACACACACACACACACACCCCGAATCAATTTCATGAGGTCAGATGAAACCACACTTCAGACCACTTGCAATTCCTCCACAACCCCACCACAAATAAATGATTAAAAGAACCATTTTCTAGAAAACAAAAGCAAAAACCATACAAAAAGTAAATTCTGTTGAAGAAAAATCAGTTTTTATCATCAGAATTTAAGACTCCAATTATAATAAAATTGTATATCTAAACCTTCTAAGAAGGGTTTTTCTGTAAATTGATTTTAAATTACTTGATAGGAAGATTGAGAAAAACAGAACCAAAACAGGCACTCATGATTAGCCACTAAAAAAACCCTAAATATTTATCTTAAAAGAGTTGTGAGGCTTCTGATTCCTCCATACTATAAACATTATAGCTGCATTTGCATTATACCTTTATGAGTTATATGAGTTAATGGTATTTTCTCAGAACATATGTCCACGCTAGAGAAAGCAAATGGTTTGAAAAGAATTTGGACGAGGTGTATAATCCCTAGAAATACATTATAATGATAAAACAGGATTTCTCCAGTGAAATCAATTAGCAAAGCTCTAGAGGGGATCCATATCCAATTATAATAAAGAATATTTTCAATTAATCTAGCTAATTGCCACCTACTCAAGATGATCAAATGGTCTATTTTTCAAGAGTTTATTTTCATACATAATGTAATCAACTGCTGCCTCCTTGATTAATGGTGTCCTTCCATCAGCCCTCCTCATGCCCCTCCTTACCCTCCTCATGCTGTTGATGATAAACTCTGTCCTTCACTTCAGAGTTCCCCCAGTGACATCTATTGAACAATCTTTTAGGGAAAAAACTGAACTGTTATAGTTGGAGTGGGTAAAATTGTTTTGTGTCTTCAGACAGTTCTGTGAGAGGTTGATGAGTATGTCTGAACGCCGATGTTGAGACAGGAGGGAAAGGAAAACACGTGTGTATCTCAAAAGTCAAATCTAATGCTACAAATAATGGAAATGCCAGGGGATATCGTGTGCAAATTTGGGAAAGAATAATTTTATGTTCATAGCTTCACTTCTAAATAGCATTGAGCCCAATATACTTTCACTGCTAATCTATTATTTTCTCCTGATTTTAAATGGAGTGTGTAGATGCATCCCCCTAAATTACCACATTTAATCTATTATAAGATGCCATCAGTAGGAAGTCATACCATCATTTCACCCACTACTAAGAAAGAAAAAACTTTCCTAATTCCACAATGATGTGTCATCAATTTCAAAAAGAATTCTAGGGAAACCCTAGTGGCACAGCTGTTTAGCGCCACCTTCAGCCCGGGGTGTGATCCTGGTGACCCAGGATGGAGTCCCATGCCCGGCTCCCTGCATGGAGCCTGCTTCTCCCTCTGCCTGTGTCTCTGACTCTCTCTCCCTCTCTGTGTCTCTCATGAATAAGTAAATAAAATATTTAAAAAAAAAAACAATTCTAACTTAAGAAATGCTTAAATGTAAAAATAAATTAATTAATTAAAATTAAAAAACAAAACCTCAGCTCTCGTAACTGGTGACATAAGAATGAGTTTCTAAAAGCGCCTTTTAGACTTTATGTGGTCAGAAAATAAAGATTTCCATTAGAAACGACAAATACCCACCATTTGCTTCAACGTGGATGGAACTGGAGGGTATTATGCTGAGTGAAATAAGTCAATCGGAGAAGGACAAACATTATATGTTCTCGTTCATTTGGGGAATATAAAAAATAGTGAAAGGGAATAAAGGGGAAAGGAAAAAAATGAGTGGGAAATATCAGAAAGGGAGACAGAACATGGAAGACTTCTAACTGGGAAACGAACTAGGGGTGGTGGAAAGGGAGATGGGCAGGGGGTGGGAGTGACTGGGTGTCAGGCACTGAGGAGGGCACCTGACAGGATGAGCACTGGGTGTTATTCTGTATGTTGGCAAACTGAACGCCAATAAAAAATAAATTCATAAAAAAAAAAGAAAATAAAGATTTGTTCTAGCTCTACTCTTTACATCACGCTATTTGTGTAGATCATAAAGTAACATATCTTAGATTTAAATGCGAATCTGCTAGTATCTTACTTTGCTTTTCTCAGGAAGCGATGATGTCTGAATAACCAGGTGGAGCCCACAGTTCACCTGCAATGTAAAAAAAAAAAAAAAAAAAGAAAGAAAAGAAAAAAAAATGAAAGTATAAAACATGCTCTTGACTTACACAC
Source organism: Vulpes vulpes (assembly GCF_048418805.1). Classification (NCBI taxonomy): domain Eukaryota; kingdom Metazoa; phylum Chordata; class Mammalia; order Carnivora; family Canidae; genus Vulpes; species Vulpes vulpes. Next base: position 74,352,962 of record NC_132794.1, on the reverse strand, counting down.
ACATCCCCCACCCAAACGAGTAACGAGGATGCAACAAACGCTTCCAACACACAGAAGGCGGCTTGCTCTATGTTGGTGGTAAAGGAGCTTGTTCTGAGGATCGGATGAAAACAATGAAATCACGAGGAAATCTAAAAGGTTTTGCTGGGATTTATCTTCCAAACATGTCTGCGAGCGACTTAACCCTCGACCTTGGCACCTGGGGTCGTTGACACTTGCCCATCGCAGGGCTACGAAAGTATCTCAACGGCACAGGTGAAGGAGGTGGGGTGCCTATTAATAATACATTGTTTTTTCTTAATTAAAAAAAAAGGGGGGGATGGGAGATTGACCTCTTACAAGAACTGAGATGAACCTCTCGGCCTTTCGCAGAAGACCATCAGCTCCACCTTCTGGGAAGCCAGGACCCTGGAGGAGGCTTCGAGTGCCCATCACACGACACGACATGCCCTCCCTGGGCCTTGGTCCAGCCTCGGCCAGACAATAGCGGGAGCGGAGCCCCAGCGGCCCTGGTCCCCGGAACGCAGCCCATCACTAGGACAAAGACGCCCCTCGGAAAGGACCACACGAAGGGGGGAGAGGGAAAGCGGGACGCTCAACCTACGTTGTTCGCAGCCCGGCCAGAGACAGAGCGGTACTTGCCGGGAATCATGGCAGGAGACAGCCCGGGATGTGTTAGACGCGCCCTCCCAGCCGCGACACCGCGGAGACTCCGACCCCGGCCGGGGTCATCTCCCAGGCAACCGCGCAGGGGTTACCATGGAGACGGCCACTTCCGGTGTGGTCCTCTCCCCGAATCGCCGCGCCCAAGGCTCCTCGCTCCTCCTCGCTGGAGCCTCCGGTGCTGTCCGCCCGGCAAGGGGGGGGCGCGGGGTGTCCCGTGCGGCCGCGCTTCCTCGTCCTCCTTTTGCTGGCCTCGTACAAACCCGAGCGGGAGTGCGGGGAAGGGCAGGCGGGGATGGGGGGAAGAGGCCGGCCACGTCCGTAGCCGTGACAACCGCCACTTCCGGTCCGTCCCCCTTTACGGCCCGCCTCAGCTCCGCCCGCGCGAAATTTGGATCCCTGTGCGCACCGCCGCCGCCGGGGCTCGGGGAGCGCGGGCGCGCGGGGGGCGGTGCCCGCGGGGCTCCAACTCGGCACTTCCGGTGGCCGGAGGTGCAGGCGGGGGCGCGGGGGCCGGGGGCGGCGGGGAGCGTGGGGGCCGGGGGCGCCGCCATGCCCGCCCGCTGCGTGGCCGCCCACTGCGGCAACACCACCAAGTGCGGGAAGTCGCTGTTCCGCTTCCCCAAGGACCGGGCGGTGCGGCTGCTGTGGGACCGCTTCGTGCGGGGCCGCCGCGCCGACTGGTACGGGGGCAACGACCGCTCGGTCATCTGCTCCGACCACTTCGCCCCCGCCTGCTTTGACGCGTCCTCGGTCCTCCAGAAGAACCTGCGCTTCTCCCAGCGCCTGAGGCTCGTAGCGGGCGCCGTGCCCACCCTGCACCCGGGGTCCGCCCCAGCGCCCCGGGCCGACGGCGGCCGAGGGGGGGCGGGGCCCCCGGCGGACCCCGCGGCCCAGCCCGCCCCGCCCCCGAGCCCAGCCCGCTGCGCGCCGCCCGGGGCCCGGAGGAGGGCCGCGCCCGCACAGGTGAGGGGCCCGCGGTGCTCGGGGCGGAGGAGGGCGCGCCCGCACAGGTGAGGGGCCCGCGGTGCTCGGGGCGGAGGAGGGCCGCGCCCGCACAGGTGAGGGGCCCGCGGTGCTCGGGGCCCGCGGTGCTCGGGGCGGAGGAGGGCCGCGCCCGCACAGGTGAGGAGCCCGCGGTGCTCGGGGCGGAGGAGGGCCGCGCCCGCACAGGTGAGGAGCCCGCGGTGCTCGGGGCGGAGGAGGGCCGCGCCCGCACAGGTGAGGAGCCCGCGGTGCTCGGGGCGGAGGAGGGCCCCGCGCCCGCACAGGTGAGGAGCCCGCGGTGCTCGGGGCGGAGGAGGGCCGCGCCCGCACAGGTGAGGGGCCCCGCAGTCCCCCCGGGTCGTGGAAGGCCCCCCACACTGTGTTTCGGCTCTGCCACTCGTGTCACCTGGGGAAGCTCATCCTACCTCCAAGCGTTCGGCTCCCATCGTGAGACTAGGCGGGTGCTGTAGCGGGGATCCCCAGGCCCTTAGCAAGAACACGGTGGAATTAGACTTCTTGTACCTTCTTCTCCCCCAAACTCAGGTAAACACACACTCTCCTTTAGGTTATAGAGTCGCTTTCAAATTCCGCTGCAGACTTTTTTTTTTTTTTTAAAGATTTTATCTATTTATTCATGAGAGACACAGAGAGGGAGGGAGAGACAGAGGCAGAGGGAGAAGTAGGCTCCCTACAGGGAGCCCTATGTAGGACTCGATTCCAGGACCCTGGGATCACGGCCTGAGCCACTCAGGTGCCCCTGCTGCAGACTTTTTAAATAGAAAGGGTTCCATTTGAGCAAATCTCAGGGAAAGGTGTACTTGGAACTGTTTGTGCATAATACGTTAGCTAAGCAGAAATGTTCATTATAACTAACACTGAAATGGTGAGGGAAGGAGGATGCCGAGCTCCAGATGAAGATGGAGCTTGCTGATAACGGTTCCTTCCCACTCCTAAACTTTCTCTTGACTGGCTTTCTCTAAGTTAAATCATCTCAGCTGAATTTTCCCACTTTGCCCTCTTCTACGTTACTAGTCCATTGACTAGACTTTGCATCTGGTCGCTGTTCTCTTCCCCACTTCCCATCTTAAGACTTCCCAGCCTTCTTTGAGATAATCAGACTTCAGCCTTATCACCATTACCTCGATTAAATTATGACTCTTAATTGGATCTAAAGTATGTTCATTCCTAGAGATGAGTTCACCAAGAAGTCAGGTGATCTGTATCTGCTTTAAATATTCAGATGCTTTGGTAGAATTTTAGAGCTGAAGGGAAACTAAGGGCTCATCTAGTCCAAATTCACTGTATAGACAGGGATGCCAATCCAAGAGATTAATAATTTCCTTCACGAGCCTGTAATATTTGCTCTAGGTCCAATTGCCAGAACAAAGCGTTTTCTGCAATACCAGCCCGCTTCCTACATTGGATGTAGTAGGTGTTTAAGACTGTTCTAAGGCATCCTGAAGTTACTAGAATAAAGAGCAAAATTATTAACACAGTTTGCAAGTCCTTGGGTGCTTTCTGTCCTGCCTACCATACCAGTCCTATCCAAGGCCGCTGTCCTTGTTGCTCGGCATACCCCAGTCATGCTGATCTTTGTGGCTTTTGAACATGCTGTATTCCTACCAACAAGCCTTCACTTCATTTGTTTCATGTAATACACTGGAATTATGCCCCTCCTGTACCCTATCATCATCAATTAAGTCTTATTATTTAAAAATCGATTCAGACATCCTTCCCCTTTGATCCCCTAAATAAATACTTCCATTCTTCATATTTTTCATATGCTTCGATAGCACATATACTTCAATAACAGCACAGTTGTCATGAAATAATTGTGTAGTTTGCTTAATGTTTGTCTTCACATTAGAATGTAAGCTCCATGAGAGCAGGGATCCTGTCTGACATGTTCATCATTGTATTGGCAGTATCTAGACAATATTTTGCAAACTTTAGGAATTCGTTAAATATTTGTGGAGTGATTATGTGATTTGAACAACACTTTATTGCACTGTAATAGTCTTCAGTTCTCTGCCAGTTACTCTTCTCACCAAGCTATAACCAGTCAAGACATCTGCCTCTTACTTTATCCACTATCACTGCTTACCCAGCCCTTACCTAAGCACATATAGGTACATCTATAAATACATGATGCAAACATGTAGTAAAAGATAGAAACATTAAACATGCCATGCACACCCTTACACTGCTTCTCTTCCTCAACATTATACCACCTAACCAAAACTTGGGAGAAGAAAAGCCACGCTAGTGAAACAAAGATTTTGTAGCAAAGGCTAGCATTGAGGAAATCCAGAGTACACACCAAACCTGTTTTCCAGTTAGCGTGTATATCCAGCCATTTCTAACAATCCATATTATGATAGAGTTATTAGGAAACTGTGTTAGTTTTATTACTAGTTACTTTAAAAATATATAAGGTTAAAAAGAGTTTAGAGTTGATAGCAGTACACTTTTAGCCAGGTCTGAATTGAGAACCCTAGTAACACTGCTAAGACTGTTTGCACCACCTCTGGTTCCTTCCCCCAGTCACTCTTTTTCCAATTCCAGGACCAGCTGACTAAAAATCAAATTTCCAGGTTATTGAGGAGCTATTATTGTATTGTTTTGGGTATTTGATGCTATATGTAGATAAATATAACTGAATGTTCTGTATCTGTATGGAGCTTGAGAAAAGATTAGGGACTCTCTGAGGAGAAAGGGGGCTCTCAGGAGCACTGTTCACTATCTGATATTTTGCTTCATGAGGCTATGATTATTATTTTCCATAAGTGTTAATTTTGCATTCTTGTTTTTTATCCAACTTTATTTTTTAAACTGTTTAACTGAAGTGTAACAAATATGCACGAAAGTTCACAAATATTGTCATTGTCACAGACTGAACTAAGATAACTCAAAGAAATAGATCATTGCTAGCAACCCAAGGGCCCCTATATCACCTGAGCTGCAGCCTTCTCTCCTCAAAGAAACCAAGTTTGCCTTTTTTTTTTTTTTTTTTTTTTTTAGCTTCATAAATTGGAATCCTTATGTAGGCATTCTTGCATCTGGCTTCTTTGTTCAACATTATATTTGTGAATTCATCCCTATTGTTGCATATAGCAGTAATTTGTTTTCATTATTACATAGCAGTCCATTGTATGAATATGCCAAAAAAATTTTTATCTGTTCTACTCTACTTGGACACTTGGGTTGTAACCATTTGGGGGCAATTTAAGTAATGCTGCTATAAGCATTTTTGAACATGTGCACTTTTTTTATATGTGCACATATAAAATTTCTGATGTATATACTTAGAATTGCTGGGACATAGTATTATGTTGAACTTCAATAAATTACTCCCAAGTATTTTTTTAAAATAGTGGTACCAATCCACACTTTATCAGCAGCATATGAGAGTTTACATTTTTCCTCATTCTTGCCTTCACTTGGTTTTTCAGACTTTCACATTCGAGTCCTTCTGCACGGTGTACTGGTGGTTTACTTTGCATTTCCCGTTTTGTAAATGAAATTAGTAAGGGAACACCTTTTCAAATGTTAATTGAACATGTGGATAGCCTCTTTGGTGATATGCCCTTTCTTATAGTAGATTACCTTACTCTTGTCGATTTGGGGCTCTTAATAAATTGGTCAGTTAAATATGTTTCAAATCTCTTCTCCCAGTGTGGCTTGCCTCTTCACTCTTAATAGTGTCTTTTGATGTACTGAAATTCTTATTTTAATGTAGACCAACTTAGGGCAGCCCCGGTGATGCAGCAGTTTAGCGCCCCCTGCAGCCCGGGGAGTGATCCTGGAGGCCCATGATGGAGTCCCACGTCGGGCTCCCTGCAGGGAGCCTGCTTCTCCCTCTCTCTGCCTGTGTCTCTGCCTCTCTCTCACTCTCTCTGAATGAATAAATAAATAAATCTTAAAAAAAAAAAAAAAAAAAACTACTTAAAAAAGTCCATCCCTGTTTAAAAAAAAAAAAATGTCGACCAACTTACCAGTATCTTTCTGCTTAATGCTTAAAACATTCTATTATGTTTTAGATCTGCTTCACCAGGTGTTTATCGATTTTTATTAGTCTTTTCAAAGAATAAACTGCCATGTTGGTCTTCTCTCTGGTATTTTTTTTCCATTTTCTATCATTCATCCTTCTCTGTACTTATTTCTTCAACTTTGATTTTTTAGTTGATAGGTTAGATTTATATATTACTGAGGTAAATGATTAATAGAGATCTTTTCATATCTGTTTTTCCATTAAACTTGTTAAAAAGTAAAAACTTCATTCAAAGATATCTGTACATATTCATGCAAAAAAAAACCTTAAAAATAACCAACTTGCTTATGTGAAGACAAAACATTGAATTACCAAATACTTCCATTTTTGCCCAGCTGCTTAAATTTTTAATTTTCCAGTATTTTCAAATTATTTTTATAAGACTTCATTTTGTTTGGTTTTAAGTTCACAGCAAAATTGAGGTGACTATAGAGAGATTTCCCATATTCCTACTGCCCCCACACATACATAGGTACCTCTAATATCATGATCCCCACCAGAGTGGTACATTTGTTAGAACTGAGGGGGAAAAAAAGAAAGGAACTGACGAACCTACATTGACATATCACTATCATCCAAAGTCCATAGTTTACATTACAATTCACTCTTGGATCCTCTATTTTTAAAATTTTTATTTACTGTTCTTTTTTAACTTCTTAACAAGTTAAATTGGATCATGGGGTTTATAATTTTCATATAAATGGTCAAAGGGGCATCTGAGTTTCACATGCTTATTTCCTAATTGTAGAATTCCCTAGAGTGGTATTAATAGAGTAAAAATTGGCTCCCGAAATGAGAATATATTAGAAATATTTTGTGGAATAGTTTTTTATGTGATGTTAATAACCTCAATCTAAAGCCTATTTTTTTTATACTCTTCTGTGTATATAAGACTATAAATTCCCTTGTAAGCATGGCATCAACTGTCGCACAAGTTTTTGATACAGAATATTATTATTTAGCTTAAAATACCTTTTTATTTTCACTGTAAATTTCTTTTATCTTGGGTTATTTAGAAGTAGATTTTTAAATTACCAGACCTACAGGCATTTTGTAGTTCTATTTTTGTTGTAGATTTCTAGGTCATTTACACTTTAGCCAGAGAATATACAGCATATGAATTTAATCCTTTGAAATGTATTGAAATTTGTATTAGGCAAAACATAGGTCAGTTTTTGTAAATATTCCATATGCACTTGAGGTGAATGTTCTGCAGTTGGGTACAGTGATCCATATGTGTCTATTAATCATGTTTAGATGTTCTCTATCCTTATGGAATTTTGTCTACTTAACTGTATTAAGTAATACTGGGAGAGGCATGTTAAAAATCTACCGCTCTGATTTTGAGTTTACATATTTGATCTTCTAACAATTTTTGTATTATGTAGTGCTAACATAGCAACATCAGCTTTCTTTAGGTTAGTGTTGGCATAGTACATCTTTTTATATCCTTTTATTTTCAGTCTTTCTGTATCCTTAGAGTTTTGGCATTATCCTCCTATGGTTGCCCCTTTGAAGAAAATGTTACCTTTTTCCTGCGACTGCTTCTAATTTTTTCTCTGTTTTACTGTAAAGGGCATAGGTATGGCTTCCTTTGTTTTTACTTTGATAAATACAAATAGTGCTTTTGTGAAACTGTATCTTAATGTTTTCTATCCATTTTGGTGAATTTTCAGATATTATTTGTTCAAATAGTGCTTCTATCTCATTTTCTCTCTCTTCTGGTACTACAATTAATATCATAAATAATACTTTTTCATCTTCTCTACTCTGTCTTGTCACCTTTTCTATATTTTCCAAACTTTTGTCTCTCTCTGCCTCATTTCAAATATTTTCTTTTGGCTTATGTTCCAGTTGATAAATACAATTTGGAAATTCTGTTAATATGACAAAGTAATAATTGAGGTACCCAGGTAGCACAGTTGGGTAAGTGTCTGCTTTCAGCTCAGGTCATGACCCCCAGGGTCCTAGGATCAAGCCCCACATCAGGCTCCCTGCTCAGTGGAGAGTCTGCTTCTCTCTTTCCCTCTGCTGCTCCCCTCACTCAGTGCTCACTTGCTTGCTTGCTGTATCTTGCTCTCTCAAATAAATCTTTAAAAAAAAAAAAAAGTAATAATCAGATATGTGCACAAAAGATTTATGTCTAAAGATTTCCAATATAGATTGTTTTAATCAGTTACAGTATATCTGTACAAAAGATTGTAAGCAGCGATAAAAATTATGTAGAATATTCAATAGCATAGAAACATATTTTTAAGATTTTATTTATTTATTTGATGGAGAGATAGAGAGCACAAGCAGGGGGATCTGGAGGAGAGGGAGAAGTAGGCTGAGCAGAAAGCCAGGTCATGACCTGAGCTGAAGGCAGGTGCCTAACCAACTGAGCCACCCAGGTGCCCCAAAACATGATATATTAGAGAAAAAACAAAACTATACAACAGATTATCCCAACAACAACAACAAAAAACCACACAGAAAAGACCAAAAAAGTTCCAAAATACAAGGTTGTTAGCTATGAATAAAGAGATTATAGGTAAATTTTAGTTTATTTTTGCTTCTCTGTATGATGCAAATTTTTCTTAGTGATCAAAGGTATCTTTGTTCTAATGGAAACAATTTATTTTTTAAAGCCTGATTCAATTCCTAAAATGCCATTTGTTTTTTCAGGAATAAATTGTTTTGTAAAGAAATATGTCCTTATTCTAGACTTTCATAATGCTTGGCTTAGAAGTAGTTACAGCCAGTGGAAATTGATCATAATTTTATAAACACGAATCCTCAGTAGGATTAGGTGTAATTATTCCTGTTACAAAGGGACTCTTCACAAAAGTTTTTCACAAAGTTTCTTTAACCTGGGTCTTAGTAGCCTATATTAGGTTTTCTAGAATAATGCTACTGCTATGATATCCAATAATTTAATGCTAATAGTATTGATTTAGGGGAAAATAATGAGTTGTAAGCAAATAATAACAGATTTCCTTTTAACCAGAATGCTTAGCAATTTATGATTTGCATATAGTAAAAAAAAACAGCATGGCAGTGTTCTTAAGAACTTTGACTTTGGAACCAGTTGCCTGGGTTCAAACTCCAGTCTTCCTAATATGTGACCTTGAAAACTATTGTTTATACTCTTTACAACTCACTTTTGAAAGATAAAACTGCACTAGTCAGGCTTGCCTTTAATATAGTTCTCCTCTGGTTTATATTTTTAGATTACATGTGAAAATGAAGTTAAACAAACACAAGTCCCTGCTAATAATCTATCTTATAGTGTCACTTCAGTACCTACTCACTGTGAAGAAGGCCCAGTGCATAAAAGTACACAGTTGTCTCTGAAAAGGCCCCCTCACCGGAGTGTTGGTATGTTTTGACTCTTCAACTGATTGATAATTGAATTTGTCTTTTGTACATGAAAGATAAATGACAAGCAAAATGTAATTCACAGGCAGTTGTGTTTTTTCTCTTTCAGGTATTCAGGCCAAAGTGAAAGTGTTTGGAACACAACTGTGTAATGCCACTACTCAGACTGACGGATTGCAGCCTAGAAGGACCTCTCTCTTTGACACCTACTCCAGTGACTCAGACCCAGATGCAGATTGGGATGTCAAGAGTGAGCAGAGCGATTTGTCCTACATAGCAGTGCAAGTGAAAGAAGAGTCTTGCTAAAAATGCAACCTCAAATGACTTGATGTGCTATAGATTTTCAAATCTTCGCTCACATAATTACTTCTTTGCTCTTGTAAATCTTTCACTTTGGGATACTTGAATATCAGCAAAACGTGTTTAGCTCTAAGGCAAAAATATGCCCACCTGCCAAGATCATGAAGATTATCCTGCCCACAAACCTCCCCACCTCCCACTTTCACCTCGTTTCTTTTTTCTTTTTATCCGTTTGGTGGATATTGAGTTATGAAACAAACCACGGTAGCAGCATTTCCAGATCAAGATTAAACACTGAATATTTAAGCTTAATGCAGAAGCAGCATTCATATGGGATTTATTTGACATTCACAAGTTAGAACGTCACTATCCTAAATAATTTGAAGATAATAGTAATCACAGCCAAGTCTGATACTATTAAATGATTTGGGAGCCAGGAGACTCATCCTTGATTATTATTTTTTTATGTTGTATATTTATTAGTTTGTCCATTTGTAATACTGTTGGATCTGTGAATCAGTCCCTGTGAGCATTTCTGGTGAAGTTATGGCTCTTACAGAAAATTTTCAAAGGGAATTAATTTAAATAGAGGTAGAGTTTCATATACTTGGATTGCATTATTAATGAAATCTATTTGCATTGGTTCCTATTACAACAAACCAATTAGCTTGAATAATTTAGATTGAAATTATTGACGTGCAAAAAGAATTATATTTCTAACATATTCCTTTTCAAGAATTAAGTTTTCCTCTATTAATACCTTTCTGTTGAATTCTACATTTGGGAAATAAGCATGTGAAACAGCTGTCCCACCTGCCATTCACCAGGAAAATTTCTATGGCAACTCTGTACCATGAAGTAATTTGTTACAATGGTTTCTGAGAAACTTATTATAACTCTGATCTTCTATTGAGAATAAAAATAAATGGCCATTTTGTACCTCATCTTGTTAGTTGTGCATGATTGGAAGAACTTGCATGCATTTTATTCTAGAAGGTTTAAATAATATACCAAAGTGATTTTCTTCCTAAATTCATGTGTGACTTAATTTGAACAGTGTAATTTTAATAAAAAGAATGATAAAATATTAATAAAAGTGTGAGCCTGAACAATGATTATGTAAACACATAACAGTATTTTTAAGTATATAAATCTTCTGAAGCTAAATACTATCAGTAAGTACCTATTGTCTCAAGTTCTTAAACAGCCTATTGCCTTAACTCAAGTTATAATGAATGTTATATGCCCTTTATCTCCAAATTTCACTGCCATAAGTTTACTTCATTTCTATATGTTAAACAACTTTGACAGCCATAACTTCTCTTCCTTCCCTTCCCTTCTTTCCTTCTTTCCTTCCTTCCCTTTTTCTCTGTTTCTTTCTATTCAGTTAGGGTTTTTTTCCTCTTACCAATTGAGAATTTATGTTTGGTTTGTTGACTCACATAATGTTATAATGTACAATGTTTCACTGTCCTAAAGTAAAATGAAATACTGTTTTTTTAAAAATTAAATATGAGGGGGCAGCCCGGCTGGCTCAGCAGTTTAGCGCCGCCTTCAGCCCAGAGCGTGATCCTGGAGTCCTGGGATCGAGTCCCACATCAGGCTTCCTGCATGGAGCCTGCTTCTCCCTCTACCTGTGTCTCTGCCTCTCACTCTGTGTGTCTCTCATGAATAAATCTTTTTTAAAAAGTTAAATATGAGGGACTTATAGTTTATATGATACTGATTACTTTTTGCATATTTTCAGTTATCTTAATTTCTTTCGTTGCCAGATGAGTTTAATGGGAAAAAAAATGCAATATACCTCAACACCTGCCATATTATTTTTCATTTGTTCATTTAATAAGTGTTTATTAAACCTACTCTATGCCAGATAACTATTCTAGACACCAAGGATACATTGGTGAGCAAGACAAAGCTCCTGCCCTCTTGGTGGTTACCTTTGGAGGGGAGCCAGACAATATACAAGGAAATGAGTGAATAATTTTAGACAGTGATTAATGCTATGAAGAAAACAAGGCAGAGTAAGATGTTAGGACATAATTGGGATTGGGAAGAGGGTTGGCTCTTCTTGTTAAGAAAATCAGGAAAACCCTCTCTGAAGATACAATAGTTGATCAGAGACCTAGATGATCAGAGCAGCATTCCACGTGATAGAAATAGCAGGCGCTCTGGTATTTGAGGAACAACGAGGCTCAGGTGGCTGGAGATAATGAACTAGGTGAGATTGGAGTGGTATACAGGACCAGACCATGTAAGGCATTTGCTGTCACTGTCAAGAATTTTTATCTTGTTCTAGGCTTAAATTCTATTTTAAATGTATTTTATGGCTGGCTTACCTGCCAGTATTTATGTCTTATACTGAAAAAACATAATGGGATTCACACATAAAATCACTGGACTTGAGGCAAGAGAAGAGAACTATGTCAAGTGTATGTGAATATAAAGCTTGTTTGGTCAAAAATATTCCTCTGGGAATTCTGGAGAAATTATGGTAGTGATGATGTCATTTTCTTTTAAATCTCCCCAAATTTCCCCATGGAAACAAATAGAGCATTTATTCTGTTAGTGGCAAGGAAGCTTGTATCAGATTAGCCTTCCCGCATAACATTTATAGAAAACCAATAACTGACAGAGACCAGGAGAGCATCAAAAGCAAATAGAAGGGATCCCTGGGTGGCGCAGCGGTTTGGTGCCTGCCTTTGGCCCAGGGCGCGATCCTGGAGACTGGGGATCGAATCCCACGTTGGGCTCCCGGTGCATGGAGCCTGCTTCTCCCTCTGCCTGTGTCTCTGCCTCTCTCTCTCTCTCTTTCTCTGTATGTGACTATCATAAACAAATAAAAATTAAAAAAAAAAAAAAAACAAATAGAAGTAGCAAGTCAGCCTTAAAAGAAGTGAGCTACGGTGGGCGAGATGTCTTCTGTGTGCCTTCTCACCTGAATGCACTCACTCCAGCAGAAAGGTGCCATCCTGCTCACCTGAGGAATCAAGAGTTGAAAATTAAGGGCTACTGGAGTGGGGCAAGTCATGGAAAAGTAGAAGCCACAGGGGAGAAGGACCCAAATCTGCTTCTAAACCACCCAAATCTTGTAGTGATCACTGAAGTACACATGTGTTGTTGCCTTGAGAGACCTCAGGGGTCCCAGCAGAAAGCACAGTTAGAAACCTCTGCTTAGCTGCTTATCGTCCTAGAGGAAGCAGAGTTTGGAGTTTGAGTCCTACCCAGTTAACTGGCAGTCAGAACAAAATCCGTCATGCTTGAGAATAAGATGACAGAATTTATCATCTAAAATGCCCAGTACGATATTAAGAATTACTAGTCATGTGGAGAAATTGGAAAGTGTGATCAATAATCAAGACAAAAAGGAAGCAACACCCAGATGACCAGAACTTGTAATTAGGAAACAAAAGCTTTTATTTTTAAAAAATATTTATGTACTTAAGAGAGAGCCCAGAGAGGGTGGGAGACACAGACCCCCACTGAGCAAGGAGCCCAATGTAGGGCTTGATCCCAGGACCCTGGGGGCATGACCTGAGCCGAAGGCAGACCCTTAACTGACTGAGCCACCTACGTGCCCCCACCTTTATAAAAAGATTTTATTTAGCAGACAAGAACTTCAGAAGAGCTATTACAAACGTGTTCAAACACGGAAGTATAGCAATATTGAAGAACGAAGAGGTGGGGATCTCAGAAGAGAAAAACTATAAAAAAGAACCAAATAGAAATTCTGGAGTTGAAAAGAGACAAACTATCAAAACACAAGAGAAGAAATAAAATCTAAATTGCTCTATATCTGTTAAAGGATTGAATTATAATCCTTTCACAAGAAATTTTATGCCCAGATGACTTCACTTATAACTTCTATCAAATACGTAAGGAAAAAATGCAAATGTTACATAAACCCTTTCAAGAGAAAAGAATTAGGGAATACTTCTCTAGACTTAATGAGTTCAACATTATCCTTTTACCAAAAGGAGGTAAAGACATTATAAGAAATTATAAAGCAATATCCTAATGTGAATGTAGATGCAAATATCCCTATTAGCCAACCTATCCTGCAGTGTATTATAAAAATAGTACATCATGTCCCAGTATCATTTAGCTCAACACTGCAAGGTTAGCCTCACATTCAAAAATCAACCGATGCAAAAAAAAAAAAAAAAAAAATCAACTGATGCAATCACCAAATTAAGAGACTAAAAGAAAAATCACATGATCATCTCAGATTTAGAAAGAGCATTTGACAAAAATCAACATCTATTTATGATTAAAAACTCTCCACAAACTAGGAATAGAAGGGAAATTTCTCAGTCTGATAAATGGCAGCCAGGATGTATATATCAATATCATACTTAATGTTCAAGGGCTGAAAGCTTTATCAGGAACAAGTATCAGGAACATGGCAGGGACATCCATTCTTTAGTATTCCTAGTCAACATTGTACTGAATATCCTAATTATTGCAATAAAGGCAAAAAATGCATAGAAGTTTAAAAAGATATAAAATTGTTTAAATTGGGACGCCTGGGTGGCTCAGCGGTTAAGTGTCTGCCTTGGGCCCAGGGAGTGTGTGATCCTAGAGTCCTGGGATTGAGTCCCACGTTGGGCTCCCTGCAGGGAACCTGCTTCTCTCCATGCCTGTGTGTCTCTGCTTCTCTCTCTCTCTGTCTCATGAATAAATAAAATCTTTTTTAAAAATTGTCTCAATATAGATCATATACATAGAAATGCCAATGGGATCTACATAAAAGCTAATAGAATTAATAAGTGAGTTTAGTAAAACCATGTATACAAACCAACTGTATTTCTCTGTATTAGCAAAGTGAAATAAAAAATCAGTATGGGATGCTTGAGTGGCTCAGTTGGTTAAATGTCTGCCTTTGGCTCAGGTCATGATCCTGGAGCCCCAGGATTAAGTCATGCATCAGGCTCCCTGCTCAGCAGAGAACCTGCTTCCTCGCCCTCTGCCCCTTCCTCAGCTCATGCTCTCTCCCACACTCTCAAATAAATAAATAAAATCTTTATAAAAAAATCAATATAATTTACAATATAGAAAGACAAAGGGTTTAGAATAACCAACTGTTGGATAGAGAAGGAGCTACTGGAACTCTCATACATGCATGATGGGAATGTAAAATGTTAAAAACCATTCTAGAAAACAGCTTGGCAAACTTTTATAAAGGTGACATACCCATATCATTCAACCAAGCACTTCAACTCCTGAGTATTCAAGAGAAATTAAAATGCGTGTCCACACCAATACTTTCACACAAATGCTTATAAGAGCCAAAACCTCAAAACAACCCATATGTTCATCAACAGGTGAATGGATAAGCAAGTTATAGTATATCCAGACAATGGAACTCTCTCAACAATAAAAGAGAACAAGCATGTATGTAAAAAACATGGGTGAATTTTGAAGACATTATGCTGAGTGAAAAAATTTGGATTCAAATAAGAGTACATACCCTATATTTCCATTTGCGTGAAATTCTAAAAAGAGAGACAATTAACCTATAGTAACAGAAAGAAAATCAGTGGTTGCCTAGGACTGGAGCAGTGAAGATACTCTCCACAAAGGAGAGAAAGAAATGTTTGGGGTAATATGAGTGTTTAAGATCCTGACACAGGGCAGCCCCAGTGGTGCAGCGGTTTAGTGCCACCTACCTGCAGCCTGGGGTGTGATCCTGGAGACCCCAGATCGAGTCCCACATCAGGTTCCCTGCATGGAGCCTGCTTCTCCCTCTGCCTGTGTCTCTGCCTCTGTCTCTCTCTCTGAATAAATAAATAAAAATCTTAAAAAAGATAAATAAGATCCTGATGCAGCAATAGTTACATTGGTACGTAGCCTTGTAGTCGTGTACATTATACCTTTATAAAGTTGACCAAAGAAAAGGCCAATACATGCTAGTTGCTAAATGACTAGTATAGACAATAAGTTCTATATTTTTTTCTTTTTTTTAAGATTTATTTATTCGTGAGAGACACAGAGACATAGGCAGAGGCAGAAGCAGGCTCCCTGCAGGGAGCCTTGATGAGGGACTCAATCCCAGGATGCTGGGATCACGACCTGAGCTAAAGGCAGGTGATCAACCACTCAGCCACCCAGGTGCCCCTAGTTCTATAGTTTTTCAAGCGATGCTTCCCAAAAGAGGTAAAATTGGAATTGCCCTCTTGGAAGAAATAGAATATAAATATGCTACATTAGAAAAAAAAACTGAGCAAAGAAAAAGTCAACACAGGCATGAATGCAGGAGGAACAGAGCGGGTGGCGAGCAGGGATGGTGGTGCTATCGGTAGACTGAAGGCAGAGGCTTTTTCCAGGGAATTGTGGAAGATTCAGATGGAAGGAGGAGAAAGTTAGAGGCAGAATGTTGCCAGAACAAAAAGATCAATCTTTATCCTTTGGGTACCAAATGACCTTTTCAGATTTTTGAGCAGGGAAGTATGTTCGGCAAATGAACCTGTATTGTGGTGCAGGAACAATCAGCAAGGAGAGAATTTGCTGGAGTTCAACTTCTGAAAGAAATTGAGGAAGACACAAAGAGGGGATCCCTGGGTGGCGCAGCGGTTTGGCGCCTGCCTTTGGCCCAGGGCGCGATCCTGGAGACCCGGGATCGAATCCCACATCAGGCTCCCGGTGCATGGAGCCTGCTTCTCCCTCCGCCTGTGTCTCTGCCTCTCTCTCTCTCTCTCTGTGACTATCATAAATAAATAAAGAATTAAAAAAAAAAAGACACAAAGAGATGGAAAAATATTCCATGCTCATGGATTGGAAGAATTAATATTGTGAAAATGTCTACGCTACCCAGGGCAATTTACACATATAATGCAATCCCTATAAAAATACTATGGACTTTCTTCAGAGAGTTGGAACAAATCATCTTAAGATTTGTGTGGAATCAGAAAAGACCCCGAATAGCCAGAAGAATATTAAGAAAGAAAACCCTAGCTGGGGGCATCACAATGCCAGATTTCAGGTTGTACTACAAAGCTGTGGTCATCAAGACAGTGTGGTACTGGCACAAAAACAGACACATAGATCAATGGAACAGAATAGAGAATCCACAAGTGGACCCTCAACTCTATGGTCAACTAATATTCGACAAAGCAGGAAAGACTATCCACTGGAAAAAAGACCATCTCTTCAATAAATGGTGCTGGGAAAATTGGACAGCCACGTGCAAAAGAATGAAACTAGACCACTCTCTTACACCAGACACAAAGATACACTCAAAATGGATGAAAGATCTAAATGTGGGACAAGATTCCATCAAAATCCTAGAGGAGAACACAGGCAACACCCTTTTTGAACTTGGCCACAGCAACTTCTTGCAAGATACATCCATGAAGGCAAGGGAAACAAAAGCAAAAATGAATTATTGGGACTTAAGATAAAAAGCTTCTGCAGAGCAAAGGAAACAGTCAACAAAACTAAAAGACAACCTACAGAATGGGAGGAGATATTTGCAAATGACACATCAGATAAATGGCTAGTTTCCAAGATCTATAAAGAACTTATTAAACTCAACACCAAAGAAACAAACAATCCAATCATGAAATGGGCAAAAGACATGAAGAGAAATCTCACAGAGGAAGACATAGACATGGCCAACACGCACATGAGGAAATGCTCTGCATCACTGGCCATCAGGGAAATACAAATCAAAACCACAATGAGATCCCACCTCACACCAGTGAGAATGGGGAAAATTAACAAGGCAGGAAACCACAAATGTTGGAGAGGATGCAGAGAAAGGGGAACCCTCTTGCACTGTTGGTGGAAATGTGAACTGGCGCAGCCACTCTGGAAAACTGTGTGGAGGTTCCTCAAAGAGTTAAAAATAGACCTGCCCTACGACCCAGCAGTTGCACTGCTGGGGATTTACTCCAAAGATACAGATGCAATGAAACACTGGGGCACCTGCACCCCGATGTTTCTAGCAGCAATGTCCACAATAGCCAGACTGTGGAAGGAGCCTCGGTGTCCACCGACAGATGAATGGATAAAGGAGATGTGGTCTATGTATACAATGGAATATTCCTCAGCCATTAGAAATGACAAATACCCACCATTTGCTTCGACGTGGATGGAACTGGAGGGTATTATGCTGAGTGAAGTAAGTCAATTGGAGAAGGACAAACATTATATGGTCTCATTCATTTGGGGAATATAAAAAAGGGTGAAAGGGAATAAAGAGGAAAGGAGAGAAAAGGAGTGAAAATATCAGTGAGGGTGACAAAACGTGAGAGATAACTCTGGGAAACGAACAAGGAATAGTGGAAAGGGAAGTGGGTGGGGGCTTGGGGTGACTGGGTGACAGGCACTGAGGGGGGCACTTGGTGGGATGAGCGCTGGGTCTTCTGCTCTATGTTGGCAAATTGAACTCCAATTAAAAAAATAAATTAAAAAAAAGAATTTGCTGGAGTTCAGATGACAGACTTGCAGTAGTCTGGCTTGAGAAGATCGAAGATTGAACTAGAGTGGAAGGCAAAGAACGAAGGTGATACAGAGAAAAAGAATTGACTGGACACGAATATTGGGTTAGACTTTGGATTTGTGAACAAGGACAGAGAGTAAAAAGGTTTTGGCAATATACAAAGCCCTCTGTAAATATGATTTCCACCCATTTCTCCAAACTTTCATTAATCATCTGTTCTGGTAAAGTTGATGGGATCCCACACCCTGCCCCACTGCTATAATATACTTAGCTCAGAATAGTGTTTTATCTCACACTATAGCCCTAAAATGGTTACTCCCCACCCCATCCCTTACAATTTAAAATAATTATATTGCATTTCTCTGATGTAGTTACCTAAACCATTAACGTAGAGGGGTTTTTGCACCTATCATTCAAATTTTACTTTTCCCCTAAAGAATAAAATGATTTTAAGGTTTTGTTGATTTGTTTATTTGAGAAAGAGGAAGAGAACACACAGGAGGAGGGACAAAGGGAGATGGAGAGAGAGAATCTCAAAAATGGCAGTACAATTAGTGGAGATAAGAAGCAGCCAGTTTGGAGAGAAAGATGTTGATTTCAACTTTGGGGGTCAATCATCTGAGAAACCTACCCTGACCCTACTTCTTACCCTTGTCTTAAGACTAGATGAACTGCCACTGCATACACCAAAGCCATTACAACATTTGTCATGTTGTGTTGTGACTGTCTACCAATCTCCCCCGGGAGGCTCCATAAAACATGAAAGTAAGGACTATGTTTCCTTAGTATTCCCGTGTGCCAAGCACAGCTCTGAGAGAGAGCCCAAGGGTTTTGCATTAGGAGTTTGGCACATGGTGAGTGCTTGTAAGTATTGCTAAATACGTACTGAATGTTGAGTTTGAGAGCATAATGGAACGGGATAGGGGATGCATCCCTAAGGCCATTAGAGTGGTGAGTTTAGGAGATATATTCTGGGGAGGTAGTTACATAACAGTGATGGTTGAGACCGTGATATAAGATTCCTAAAGGACAGCCTATAAACCTCCTGTGGCATTTAATGTCTTCATTACTTACCTGGCAAAATTGCTCCAAAATGAGAAGTAGGAGAGAACCAAGAAAATGCATGCAAGCCTGCGTTATCCATTAATCGAATTAACAACCTCTGAATATTCAGGAACCTGCTCTTCAGATAATTGGCACACATGCACACAAAGCTTTGCCTGGCACTTGGTGCTTGCCTCTTCCCATTTGTACCAAGAATAATGAAGCAGTGACATTTGAGAAAATGGGAGAAAAATTCGAGGTGGGGGTGGCAGCCGCCTGACCGCGTTTTGGGTTTTCACCCTGGTTGAGTACTGATGCTCTACGATGTATCGACTATATGAGCTTAGACAAATTACTTCACCTCTCTGGGTTTATGTCTTCTCATCTGCAAAACCACGATGTTAATATCTATATCATATTTTGGCTGAGAGGATTAAATGAATGAATCCATTAAGGGTGCCTGGCAGGTGGGAAGCACGCCACAGCGCTTAGCTAGAGCCAGGAGAGTATGGTAAAGAGGATGGCCCTTGGCCACATGACCTGGGCTTGAATGGTTGGCTCTGCCACTTACTAGGCAAGTTATGTGTCTGTGCTCCGTTTCCTCACCTGGAAAGTAGGGGTGCTATCACAGGTTTTGCTATGAGAACTCCATGAACAGTAGCCCCCCGCCCCCCTGCCTCCCGCACCGGAACACCGGCTGACACAGAGCAAACAGCACATCAGTGTCCGTTAGGATTCCTGTCACTTCCTTACTCCAATATCTTGATTCTCAAGCCCATCTCCAGTTAGGTCTGGTCTCTTCACTGCCCCTCCTCCATCCGTGGTAGGATGACTAGTGGATGTTTCTACTGAGTTCACACAGTGACACTAGATGGGGTTGCTGAGTTAAAGCACCTAAGAACTGCTAGGCAGCCACATTACATTTTTGGAGCTGAATGAGACTTTTGGAATGCTCTAGTCTGCCCCTTTTATTTTGTGGTTGAAGAAACTAAGGATCAGAGAAGTTATCTGATGTAATCCCTGCCTCCAGTTGTCTCAGCAAGCCAGTCTCCCCGTTTCTGGCAAACCCAATCCCACCCTTCAGCAGAAACAACTGAATAATAAAGCTGGATGTGCTTACCCATTCTGATTTTTTTTCTAGAATCATTTGATCAAACTCAAATGATCCTATAAGCTCCACAGGAGCAGGAGCAAGCTGCCATCATTCACTGACTGTTCTGTCTGGCATATGGTACAGCCTCAATTAACACTCCTTGAATGCATGATAGGGATCTATCATATTTTCAAACTTCTAGAGATTTCAAATCTTCCTTAATACTTGTTCCAATGCTCTCTGAAGGGGATTACTCCTAACACGGCCTCATTCCTTCATGTGTACGTCGATCAATGCTTTTCTTTTTTTCTACTTTCTGCAAAGATGTTAGTTAAAGCTGGAGAGAACTTTGGAAAAGTCACCCAGTCAAAAATTTTCGTTTTGTCAATAAAAAAACTAATTTAGGTCCACAGAAACGAAACAAACTGCTTAGCGGCAGAGCTGAGATTAGACTCTCCCTTAGCTTATCATCTTTAAAAAAAAAATTCAGTCTACTTCAAGATACTATCACACTTCTTCCACCTGTCCTTTAAAGGATCCCTAACCTTTCCTCCAGGTCATATTCTCCAGATTATTATTAATTTTGATTGATTCTCACTAGCAGCAGGCTTACCATTCATATCTTTCTTTTTCCTGATTCTAGGACAGTAACCTACCTTATCATTGCTACTCACCATCTACAACTTGCCCCTCTTGGTTCTTAATCCCTGACCTTGAGAAGAAAAAGTAGGTCCTCTTTCCCATCTGAACCAGCAGGGATGGGTTTTCAGATATTCCAAGGAAGTTGTCCCTGCCTAGTTAGTGCATCATATGGATGGACGTTTCTGTGATTAGTCCTGCATAACCCACCATGCCGCCTGCAGATACGCACACAGACTAAAGAACGTTGCTTGTGAGACTTCTGGGGCATAAGTGACCTTGGGAGTCTGATTAGTTGACATTAGCTGGCCTCCAGGTCAGAATTGACCATTCTGGTCTGGACACCAAGAGCTGTAAATCTTGCCTTACATCCCCTCTGCTCCAGGCTGGGCTGCCCACCACCCCCTCAATGGAATCCGGGAGGGGAAGCAAACACACCTAGCCCAGGCTCCTTGAATATGTAAAGACATGATAACAGAGGAATGCAGTTCGCTCCGAACTGCAGGTGGGCAAACAAATGTTTAACTTCAGACCCCGCCCTTGCCCTATATATGGGGCCCTTATGGGGATTGCCACCTGCAGGGAGGATGCTCCGCCCGTGCCTCTCCACTGGGACTCCAGCCTGGCTGTCTCCACGGGTCTTCCCCAGCTAATGAGGCTGGATGTCCTAAGTACCCAATTTGATGTAACTCTGTCTTATTTTCCCTTACTGCTTCCTATTGCCCTCATCTAGGTGCATATTTCCCATTTCTTCTTTCTATTTGATTTTCATATCAATCAAATGGGTGTTTTTCCCCTTCGAAATGGAGAATACAGCTGCCATGAATCTTTTGTTTAGAATAAAGGACCCCAGACATCTAGGACACTTCCAGGATTGTTCCAAGATGGTGTTTACATTTCTATTTAGAGCCTCAAAAGTGTGTTGGGCACTGAGATAACATAACCCAGGGTAATCCCTAAACAGTGTTCCCTGGTTGCACTGACTGACATTCAGGTTCTGTTTTGCTAACACCAGGAAATGAAGAATTTCTATAGCCAAACACTGTCTCCTTTTAACTCTTTCTTTACAGTTCAGTTTACCGGTTTATTTCTTTACCAACCCTCCTATCTTTTTTTCTTTTTTTTTTTTTTTTAAGATTTTGTTTATCTATTCATGGGAGACACAGAGAAAGGCAGAGACATAGGCAGAGGGAGAAGCAGGCTCCCTGCAGGGAGCCCGATGTGTGACTCGATCCCAGGACTCCGGGATCACGACCTGAGCCAAAGGCAGATGCTCAACCACTGAGACACCCAGGCGTCCCAATGGTTGCTTTTTATTTAAGTCATTACATTGTGGGGTAACGTAGTATTTAGGAAACACTCCCTGATATATATGTAGTGGTAAAGACTCCCTAAAGAAATGACAATCAGTATTTTCTAGTTCTCTCATGCCTTATCTTTACCCTCATCCTCCTATCTTCTATCATCCTCGATTTAGTTAGCCATTCCCACTACACGTGATATTTTACCTAATGAAGGAATAGCAAGCAGAGTATGACTGCTCCTAACCTGGGTCAGCTGCCTGTTTAGACTTAGGTGCCCTCCGCTTGGCAACCCATCATTAAAGGTTGTGTCTTTCACAGGTGTTGGAACGTCTTGAGAAATAAGGTCCTATCTCTCTAGGCACAGATCTGATGTCGTTTTTGGAATGTTGGTGAGTTTGTGGGCTCCAGAGCCAACAGCCAAGAAAGAATTCTTGAGACGTCTTTGGTGCAAAGTGGTGGTTTCACTAAAGCAAGGGGACAGGGGACAGGATTCATCAGCAGGAAGGTCTGCCGCCCTGGGATTGTGATGGGTGGCTGATTATACTTAGGAGCTAGAGGTAAGGAAAAAGGAAGGTTTTTCAAAAGAATTTTCATATGCTAAAGAGGACTTACAAGTTACCAGAGGCTTTGCCATTGTCAAGTTAAGGTTGTTTTCCCCTCTAGCAAGGCATTAACACTAAGACACCTAGGAGCTTTCTGGAGGAATTTTATACTCTGCCTGCCTCAAGTATTGGCCAATGGCTGCAGGTTGTAAGGACAGGTATCTACATTTCCTTCTGGAAGTTAGGTTATTGATAAGAATGCTTTTTCCTTGTTAATCACTAAGACATCGATCAACAGAGGGAGACTGAAGCCTTTGTAGGACTGTGATCTCTGTAAGTTAATCATTTGTGTTTCCTTCCCTTAGCTTTAGGGCTGCCAGGAGTGTCTGAGGAATGTCATACAGATCCCACCTGGGAGTGGGAGTGGGGTGGGGGTGGTTTGTGGGGTGTCATCTTGTTTTGTGCTCAGCCTGCCTTCTGCTCCCTCATCAGATCCACTGCATGGTTTCAGATCCAGACCATTCTCTTCATGGACATGACAGCTTTTTAGATTCTGACTATGGAACTTGATCTCTCTGCCTGAACTTCTATTATTTTTTTAAAGATTTATTTATTTGAGAGAGAGAGAAAGAGAGAGTGGGGAGAGGGGCAGAGGGAGGGAGAGACGAGCAGACTCCTTGCTGAGCCAGGAGCCCCCTGTGGGGCTCGATCCCATGACCCTGAGATCACGACCTGAGCCAAAACCAAGAGTCAAGTGCTCAAACCGACCCAGGCGCCCTGAATTTCCTCTCTTACTAAAGTGCCAGTAAGTTTCTCCTTCTTGACAGTCCTCTCATCCTTTTGGAAAACACACACTTTTGGAAACTCTACATTGTATCATGACTTTATCTCCAACATCATTCCAGGCTACCAATCCACAGTCTGGGTCCCCACAGTGGATTCCTCAGGATGTGACTTGCGAGTACTCCTCCCTTCAGTTCAGCTCTCAGCATAGTATGGTCTCTCACTCACCCAACAAGCACAGTAGAATCAGCCCTTCTCTTAAATATCTAACAGCGTATCTACAAATTCTGAAAACCAATTCCAGCCATGCATTAGTTAGAATTTGATTCCCGGTGGAAGAAAGGTAGAGATGATGACCTTGAGAGGGATCGGAGTTACCTAACAGGCTTATTCCAAATAGTCCTGTCCTGAACTGTGTTACCCTTGGGGTTGGTTGATGCAATTTCACAGGAATCTGACGTGTCAAAAAACAGTGGTAAGCAACTCAATGGCATTCACTCATATTCTAAAAATGAAAAACCACAGTTGAACTCGTGTGATATTGCAGCAAAATTTTTATGACAAAGTGTGGGCTGCTCTGCAGCAACCCCTCCCAATTCAATTTTTCTGATGACTCACCCATTCCAGTCTTTGAGGCAATGGGGAGAACCATGCTCTGCGCCTTTCATTCAGCATTAATCTTTGCTGTTGGAACCCTCAGGGAATTGCTGGGGGAAATGACAGAGTTTAGATCAGTCAGATTAATGAGGAGATTAACATAAAACAAATCTATTTGTGAGTAAACAAAGAAAAGTCACCTGTTAAAATCAGATGCAACTGCAAGGAAGAGAAACCCTCTCTAATTAGAGGGTTTTACCTCAAGGCAAAAAAGGGAGCTTATTGGAAGGGACAATTATATAGCAGGGACAAAAGTATTACAGCTTAATATTTACAACCTTTCCCTACTGTACTCTTTAAGGAGAATTTTTTTTATTTTTTAATTTTTTTTAAAGATTTTTTACTTATTCATTTATGACAGACATAGAGAGAGAGAGAGAGAGAGACAGGCAGAGGGAGAAACAGGCTCCATGTCAGGAGCCCGACATGGGACTCGATCCTGGGACTCCAGGATCACACCCTGGGCCAAAGGCAGGCGCCAAACCGCCGAGCCACCCAGGGATCCCCGAATTTTTTTTTTAAAGGGAGAATTTTTGTGTGTGCATATGTGCTACTTAGCTAGTGAACCTACACTGTAGATGGTCATAACCAACAGAGCTGCAGATCTGCACTAGCCAGTCTCCTCTGCTGGCGTCCCATCCTAGGTTGCCACAGCCCTATGTCTACATATGTCCATCCCACAGCTATCAACACTTTCTGGGTTTAATACTCCAGTTTTGTGAGGGAGTCCCTGATAGGTTCACCTGATAGGTCAGGTGTTTTTACAGGGTCCTCTCACCTATCACAGGAAAGGAGCCTAAAAATCTTTTTTTTGGGGGGGGGGGGAGATTTAGAAGAGTGGGGCTATGCATAGGACATACTATTTTAGAAGACCGGGTAGGGAGGAAATGATTGACATCCATAGCACAACTATATTGCCATCCCATTAACATTTCAGTTCGTTGTTATGCTGTTCACTGCAGTATACGTGTATTAATATGCTTCACATGCTACATATGCATCTCTGTGCCTTGGGTTTTTGTTTAGTTGTATATGAGAAGCATTTCCTCTCATTAAAAATGTTCTCCAACTGGAGGGTATTATGCTGAGTGAAGTAAGTCAATTGGAGAAGGACAAACATTATATTGTCTCATTCATATGGGGAATATAGAAAATAATGAAAGGGATCATAGGGGAAAGGAGAGAAAATGAATGGGAAATATCAGTGAGTAAGACAGAACATGAGAGACTCCTAACTCTGGGAAACGAACAAGGGGTAGTGGAAGGGGAGGTGGGCAGGGGGTTGGGGTGACTGGGTGACAGGCACTGAGGGGGGGCACTTGATGGGATGAGCACTGGGTGTTATGCTATATGTTGGCAAATCGAACTCCAATAAAAAATATACAAGAAAAAAAACAGAACAAATAGAAGACAAAAAAATCAATAAAACAAGCCCTAATCTATCAATAGTTAAAAATAAATAAACAAACAAATAAATAAATAAATAAATAAATAAAATAAAAATGTTCTCCAAGTACTTTGATGGTTGCCTAATACTCCATTGTATGAATATTAGTATGTATATGAACTATAAGATAGTTATGTGACTTTCAAGTCTCCACTATTTAACAAAAGCTTCAATAAACGTTCCTGTACCTTAGTCTTTGTTCATATTTCTGATTATTTCCTTAGAGATACCTAGAAGTTGGATTACTAGGTCAATGCCCATAAATATTTTTCTACTGCCAATTAGTTTTCTAGAAAGTTTGTACCAATGTGTCCCCCCTTCAGCAATGGCTGTGTGGTCAGCTCATTGTAGCACCAGCTTTTACCCATTTAGGAAAACAAAACAGGGGTGCTTGGTGGCTTAATTTGTTCAGTGGCTGTCTTTGACTGACTTCACCCCTGAGAGTCTGGGGATCTTGGGATCCTGGGATCCTGGGATCAGGCCCTGCGTCAGGCTCCCTGTTCAATGAAGAGCCTGCTTCTCCCTTTCCCTTTCCCTCTGCTCCTCTTTCCCAAACTCCCCCACGCCCTGCTGTGCTCTCTCTCTCAAATACATGAATAATAATTTTTTTAAAGCATGAAATTGGACATTGCCGCTGTATAGAGGTTTGACCAATCCCATGTATTGTATTTAATTCCTCACAAAGGTTGACCAAAGTTTAAAGCTGAGCTTTGCAAAACATGGTCTCCAGGCCAGTAGCATCTGCATCACCTGGAATTGATTGCAGATGCAAATTCTTCAGGTCTACCCTAGACCTACTGAATCAGAAACTCTGGAGTGGAGACAGTCTGCATTTTAGTAAGTCCTATAGGTGATTCTGATGCCTGCTCAAGATTGAGAACCACCAGTTGAAGGGATTGAAGAGTCCTTTCTAAGCCCTCCCAAGTGTTTTCTCCTTCTAAGTGCCATTTTCTGGGCCCTGACCATCAGAAGAACAGCACAATATAGGAGAAAGGCAGTAGTTTTAGTGAAGAGGGCCCGAGTTATAAATCCCGTATGACTCCCTACTGGGTATGCATCCAAACACACGTCATAATGACTTATTGCACTGTTGTAGCCTACATTTCAAGGTGAACATTTTTCTATATCACTTAGCCTAAATGAGACACTGGAGGGAAGTTTTAAGCTAAGTTACCCCAGATGTTTCATGGTTACGCAAGAGTGCAAAACAAAACATGTTTTTCCCTGCTGAATGAAAACACAATATAAGTTTTCTTTAGCAGCTGTGGCTGGAGATTGCAAAATGGAATAATCTGGCTACCCTCCAGGCCATTAGTTACCCTTCCCCCTCCCCCAGGGGCAAAGGACAATCAAGCCAAAGAGAAGGAAAAACACAATGCTCTCAAATTCACGGCTAATACTGAGAAATGGAGCTGCTGGAGCATCTGGAATGTATCAGAATAGAAATGACAAATGACGGAGAGGAGTAGAGTACCTCGCCCCACCACCTCGCAATCAAGCTCCTTCATTTAGAATGGCCCTGGGAGGCACGACCCCCAGTATTCATTTCAAAGCAGTGCATGCCAGGATTTCAAGGCAGTGTGGTAGTCATGACAGGAAAAGTTGGGGATTCTCAGTCTTTCCAATGCCCTTCAGATTCATGGCAGCCACGGCTGTCTTCTTTGCTTGGATTTGATAACCGTCTCCCCCGCTAACTTCTGAGATTGTTCAGGCTTAGCTGCATCATACTTCTAGAAGAAGGCAAGGTGGTAGAGCAGGAAAAGTGTAGGTCAGGAGTCAGACAAGCACATGTGTTAGTCTTCGTGCTCTGCTACCTCCCACGCACATAATCTTTAGCAAGTCACTTAATTTTGTGAAACCTCAGTTTCTGAACAGGACCTCACTGGAACAGCAGCAAGGGCAAGTCAAGCTCATGTGAATAGCCCATAGTCACTGCTTCATGAAAGGTCATTCTCTTTATCTCCTTATGGGGTTTGCTGTCTCCTCACTATCTCAACCCCTACCCTAGTAGGAGGAACACATACAAAATATTCTGTTGAAACTCAGAAAAAAAAATCTCATTGTGCAAATCAAAATCCCATTGTAGTGAGGAAGTTCTTTTCTTCCCTAAATGCTCTTGTCTATTGGTCTCTTTGATACTTCACAGTGACCCCGACATCTCTTTATCTGGTGAGCATATGAGCTAACAATTCTGCAAAAAGCCAACCCTTTATGAATTGGCCTGGGTCTCAACCAGAGCTGTCTTTTGGGAGGGAGAGAAAGGGATGAGAGAGTATGCATTGAGATGTGGAGTCATCCACTTGGACCTTGCCAGTCCTAGCCACTGGGCCTTCAAGATTCTAGCACAGATCGGCCTCCAACTGAGTTCTTTACCAACAGGTGCCCAATGCTACTTCAAGTCTGTCTCAAAATCCCCAGTCCAGGAATCTTTCCAAGGCCACACTTGACCCAAAGCTCGGGCTATGTCCAGAATGCCACTGTATGTCAACTGCCCTCCCAACCCCAACTCCTCCTTGGCCTCTCAGAGACCAATCATTTAATGACGCTGAGGATCTGAAATCTGGAGAACAACACAAAGACTGAGAAGAATTATTGTTTTCATTTCTACCTGATTTAATGGAAATTCCTTACAATTTGATTGATGTCCTTAGGACCCTGGTACATGGATCAATGTCCCTCCCCTTATCTGTCCCCTCATTGCATGAAGCCTCTGAGAACTTAGAAGCAGAGGTCTGAATTTGATCTTGAAGATGGTTTAAACTTTCGGAGTCTCACCCTCAAGACCAAGACAATTGCACAGAATGCTTGTTAAGACCTGTGTACAGAGGGCAGCCTAGGTGGCTTAGTGGTTTAGTGCTGCCTTCAGCCCAGGGCCTGATCCTGGAGACCTGGGATCGAGTCCCACATCGGGTTTCCATCCTAATTATAATACTCAGTCATTAAGGTATGGAGACTCCCAACCAGGGCTTGCAGTTTTACTGTTTAAACATTTCATAGCTAGTCATTCTAAAATCAGATGTTGAATTTTGTATTGTACACTCACTTCTGAAATTCTTGGACATCATTCAAATATCCCTTCGTTTGATAAATATTTAACAAGCACTAATATGTACCAGAAGTATGGGGACACAGTAGGATTAGAGTCATGAGGAAGAAATACATATCCCTACCTTCATGGAGTTTACTATCTACTGGGAAGTTTAGACACTAAACCAGGAGGGAAATCTATGAGCGCTCTGAATGCGGAAGCACAGGACACTATGAAAGCATTTATTGACCAAGTGTGGCTGTACCATATTGGGTTCTTACCTTTAGAGTTTTACCCTATGCCTTGCGACCATTCAAGCAAATATCCAATTTCATGCCTCCTCACTCCTAGTGTGACCAAGTCATCCTTGCTTGAGTGGCACTCTCTTGGTTTAGACACTGAAACTCTCATGGTCAGAGAAAACTCTCGGTCCTGAGCGAGAAAAACAGGATAGGTTACTGACACCTCTTGCCTCACGAAAAAATTTGAAGCAGAGTTCTCCAGCTTTTGTTTCCAAAAGCCTGAGTCCCTTAGGATAACTGACACGAATCCTTCAAAAAGTCAAAGCTGTGAAGCAGCAACAGCAACAACATAGAAAGTTGTTAGCACCGTTCTCGATCAAAATAGACTAGAAGGATGTAAAGGGAAAATGTAACACGTGACTCTTCACTAGATCTTGGTGTTTATTTTTAAGCATAAAAATTATTGGAATGGAACATTTAGGGGAAATGTGAATATGAACTAGATATTAGATAAGTTTTATGGAGCTATAGATAATTTTATTAGATGTGGTCATGGCATTGCTGTTATGTAGGCAAATGCCTTTCTTTTTAGAAGACATAGGCTGGAGTATACAGAGTCAGGCAACACTGATGGCAAAATTTTAACAATTTTTAAAAGATTAATTTATTTATTATAGAAGGGAGGGGGCAAAGGAGAGGGAGAGAGAGAATCCAACAAGCAGACTCCCCGCTGAGCACGGAGCCCAACCTGAGGTTCAATCTCACAACCCTGAGATCTTGATCTGAGCCAAAGCCAAGAGTGAGATGCTTAACTGACTGAGCCACCCAGGCGTCCTAAAGCTTTAACAGCTATTAATTTAGTAGAGTTTTCAGGGATGTGTACTTATTATTCTTTCAACCTTTCTGTATAAAAGTAATACAAAGTTTTGGGAAAGACATCAGCTATGATTGAGCTGAATAGGGTTTGAGATGAAGCAACTTCTCTTTGAATCAGAAAATGATTCCTCTAGAATGGAAGCAAGACTAAAAAGGAGGAAAATAATTGTATGTCAGTGGTATTGACTCTAGGCACAGGGGATCATAGGGAGCCTAGCAAAGATCCACATGCTCCAAACTTGGCATTGACTCAGCCAAGAAAGCCCCTGACAGATGACACGGAATCTCAGCAGGCAGATTCCTGAGCAAACAGATGACTGGTGACCAGTTGCCTGGAATCTTTATCCAAGTCCATGTTATGGAAGAGCCTGACCTAAAACTGATACTCACTTTCTATCACCCCAAAGAGCTACATTTCCCCCCAGCTGAGTTTATGGACTTTGTCTTCTTGTGTACTAAACTGCTCACTCCAAAAAGGAAAGTCTACCCAAGTAAGTGATATTTTAACAGAAATCTGAAAAATAAGTAAGATCTTAGTCCCCCAGACACTCCCCGAGTACCTGTGAGCATTCCCTGGGGTAGCTCACACGTCTGAATGGACAAGTATAGCTAGGCAGCACCTGGTGTCTACAGATTATCCTCCTTCCACCGTCTCAGCACTTTCCTGCTAAACAATGTCCTCTGCCCTGGACACAGCAGTGTCCAGCGGGTGCCACAGGCTTCCTCCTGCAGCCAAAGAGAGACACGGGAAGTGCCAGAGCTGTGAGATGTTGTATGCGGTGGCAAAGACGGCTCCCCCTTTGTGTCTATGTTCAATTAGTGAGATCCCAAAATCATATTCCTCCTGCCCAGATAATTAAATGAGTTATAAGGAAACAACCCTTTAGGTTTTTTTTTTTTTATATTTATTTATTTTGAGAGAGAGAGAGAGAGAGAGGGAGAGAATTGGGGAGGGAGGAGTAGAGGGAGAGAGAGGGCCAGAGTCTCCCCTGAGTGCAGATCCAGTCTCAGGGCTTGCTCCCAGGACCCCTAGATCATGCCCTGGGCCAAAATAAAGTCAGGAGCTTAACCAACTGAGCCACCCTGGAGCCCCTCAACCCTTTCAGTTTTAATGTACAAGCCCCCCCGCCCTTGCAATCCACACTCAGATATATAACCACGGGGCATAAACAGGGGTTGGTAGTGGGCCCTTGGCTCACATGCAAACACAAGTCAGGCACTAAGCTGTCCCCCAACTCACCCCTCCTTTCTGACAACGGAGGCTTTGTTAGTGGGTCTGGCTTGTGGTGCCTGGCTCCCCCTTCCCTGGGAGGAGCTCCAGTCCCTCCTGTAGAGATTTCTGGGCCTGCTCTCTGATTCTCTGTATGGGCCAGACCCATCTGAACCCTACCTCGGGCCTATACTGTCTGTTCATGTCCCCCATTGGATTGGGATGCTTGAGTTAAATATGGGATCTCATTTGCGCTAAAATCCCTGAAAGGCAGCATGGGCCTAGCACGTAAGAGGTACTCAAGTTTTATTGAAAGACCATCCCATACTAGCCCAGCAGTCATTGAACTTCAGATGGAAACCACTTCAGATATTGTTTAAAACACAGATTTCTAGGACCCAACCCCAGATACCTAATCCATTAGATCTGGGGTGGGGGCCCAGGAACCTGTGTTTTAATAAGATCCCAGGTAATAGTGATGCAGATGGTCCTTACATCTCTCTTTGCCTTGACCCTCGGATAGGCTTGAACCAGGAACAGTACTAGCCCTTCACCTCCTTTGTGAGAACTAGAAATAGGTACCTTTTCCCTTTCTAGTTGCACCACGTCCAAGGCCATGGTCACTACTTGGTGAGCAGGGTTTAGGCTGTAACTTGGCCCCTACACTTGCTTTGCTAAGGATTCTTGTGCTGTGCACATGTGCCCCTGTTTGCAATGACCTGGTCTGAAGCCTGTTCCTGCTAAGAAATGGTACAACAGACAAATTAATCTCTGAGTCATCCAATATATCAGTAAACTCTAGGAAAATTATGGGGTTGAACTGTGCTGGTTACTTCATCCTGGAGGTCAGGTGAGCCAGTAGCCAGTCTCCAGACCCGCTGAGGGGAGGGATCAGGAGAATCAGAGCTCAGAAGATCTAACACAGGGGTTCTTAGCCCTTGCTGCATACTGGAATCACTTCAGGAGCCTTGAAAGATTCTGATGCCCAGGTTTCACCCCCAGAACCCAATTGAGTAGGGGTGCAGCCTGGGCATCAGAGTGTTTGAAAGTTCCCCAAGTGATTCTAACATGTAAGATCTGACCTAATAGAGCCCTCACCCCAATCAGAGAGATGCGTTGGCTGCTGCGTGTCTTCCTACGAACCAGAGGACCAGGGGTGGGCTCACATCTCGGAAAGAATGCAGCTGGCCCTCTCGCTTTGTGTGGTCCAGCTTTGTGTAAGTTCTTCAGGCTTTTCCTCAATAAGATAATGAGCACTTTTGTTTGTGTTTCTTGGCAACTCTGCCGGGGACCTGTACCCCTGCCATTTCTGAACACTCTTCTAGTCCCACGCCCGCTTCCCTCCTGCTACATCAAACCCTTCTATTTTTAAGGTTTCATATTCCCCATCCATTTCACAAGCTAATCTTCCACAAGGCATACATGGCAGGCAAAGCTTAAATACTCTCTCTGAAGTATGTGCCAACACAATTGGATAATATGCCACAACGACAATAATGTCATAGCAGCAAGATGTTGCTTTTAGTTGGTGGGACCCAAACTTGAGATGCAGTTGCTTTGTGGGGGGGAAGGACCTCAAACTTAAGGGAGTGAGAGACAGTAGCTGAGAGCCTTTTGGAAGCCTCCACTGTTTTTCCCACTTGTGGCAGTGGCTGGACTTCCACTACTAATGCTGGTCCTGCTACTTTCAAAAAGGGATGAGACAAAAGAATAAATAATCCAATTTTCCTATTAGAATATGAGCTCCTAGAAAAGGAGACCGCATTCTATTCCTCTTTGAATTCTACGTCATTCTTACCACATAATGTGCATACTCCTGTCACGCAATACATGTTACTGAGTTGTCAAAATTTTCAAATTCAAATCCAATACCAATTTATTGAGTGTTTACTATATCCTGGATCCTGTACTTGGTACTTTCATTCGTTATCTCATTCAACCTTAGTAAATCCTCAGGTATTAGTGAAGATACAGGCTTAGCTGCCGTGACAAAAATATCTCAAAATACAGGATCAAACAGGGCATGAGTTTCTTTTCCTCAAAGAATGGTCCAGATTATGGTCCACTGAGTCCAGGGCTTGGTTGTTGGTTCTGTTCTCTCTCTCTCTCTCTTTTTAAGATTTTATGTGTTTATTTATAAGAGACACACACAGAGAGGCAGAGACATAGCAGAGGGAGAGGAGGCCCCCTGTGGGGAGCCCCATGAGGGACTCGATCCCAGGACCCTGGGGTCATACCCTGAGCCTAAGGCAGACGCTCAACTACTGAGCCACCCAGGTGTTCTAGGTTCTGCTCTTTAACATGTTCCTGTGCTTTCATCCTCGGGTCCCACATGGCTGCTCCAGCTAATAGGTGGGGGGAAAAGACCAGGGAAGCACCCCTGCATTTCTAGAAACATAACCTGTAAGTGGGAGCAAACATTTTGCTCACATCTTATTGGCCAGAATTTAGTTGCATGATTATAGCGATATGCAAAGCATGCTGGGAAATGTGGCCTCTACTTAGGTGGCTCTGAATCCATCTACAGCTGGGGATTGATTTTATTAAGCAAGGGAGAACTATATTGATGGACCCGTCTCATAAAACACCTCATGCCTGTGGATGGGTATCTTAGTTCTTATTGAAGTTAGAGATGGATTATGGGAAGGTGCTGATTTCCTGCCCAGAGAGGGCCTCTGTTTTGTCAGTGTATTCAGAATTAAGTTGGCTCTGAAAGGCTACTTCAGCTTATAAGAGTTTGCCGTCTGACCCCTCAAAAAACACTGATTACTTAATTGACAATGGATGAAGATCCATCTCAGCAACTAGAATGTTTGTGCTCCCCATCTAGGCTGAGATTTTCCTGCTATGGAGGTTCTTAGAAGGCCACTTCACCGCGTCTACTAGCAGATACTGAGCATCCAGCCTGGGCCAGGTGCTGCGCCAGACATCTTCCACAATCTAATCTTATCTACAGACCCAACTCAATGAGGTAAGGATCATTCAGAGCATTTTACAGGTATGAAAACTGAACACCTAAGGCGTGGCAAGGCTGGTGAGGGGATCTGGGTCTATTTGATATGAGAGCGAGGGCTTTTCCACTGCAAGGTACCACTTGGTGGGAGCCTCAAGACATCCTGGGTGATGTTTTCACTGGCTGTGCCCTCCGTACAGATGTCTGCTGTGGCATTTAGAGCAGTAGTCACGTTCTTTTATTGAAGGCCATTTTTTTTTCCAGGCTCCCTCCATCTCCTGGTATTCATGGATCACATCTTAGTCATTTTACCAAATTAAGGCTAGCACAGGGCCTGGTGTCTGATTACATGAGAGAATGAACCACCCTCCTTTCCCCTACATTAAAACCAGACCTTTTGCTGAACCCCCACCCCTATATAACCAATTTTTCCTTTCAGTATTTAGCCCACACTCCCTTTCCCCATGTCAATATCTTATTCTAAGTCCTTGGTTTGCAACTCTGGTGCCCGGGGCACTCACAAATATTTCCAGTTGATTTCCAATTTTTCATAGAAAAGTTCTCCCGGGGTTGAATTTTTGCTTCAACTTAACCTTAGTCCATCCTGATGACTTGTCAGTGTATTTCCTTTTTGTTTCATCTTCAGAAGCTGTGTGTGTGTGTGGGGGGGGGGTACGATTTCCCACTTTGAGTTTGCTTTTAAAATGAGCCCTCAGGATTCCAGGGAAAGGGAATGATGCCAATTCCATGCTGAGGTCATGATTTTGCTGGAGACTCTGCTAATCATCTCAACACCGATGCAAAAATCCTGCAGCGATGCTCAATACAGGCCTGGGTGGGGCTGGCCTGGCTCTCTGGCCACAGCTCTGTGAAGGAAGGAGCTGGAAATGAGAGGGGCCCTTTAAAAGTTCCTTCACCAGTGGCACAAATGATGGGTGTGTGGGTAGGAGAATCAAATCAAATCAAATCAAATCAACAAACATTTCAGATGCTGGGCTTTTCTGCGAGACAGGATGGGGCTGTAACAAAGTGAAAGAGGTCCTTCTCTCAGTAATAAACTTACCCACTGATTATTGGTTTAAGCATTCAACAGATACCAGTGAGCCTCATTGAACTCACTTTTCTCATCTGGAGAGGGACTGAGTTGGACTCCTCCCATGAAGCACTACTCGAAATGCAGTTGGAGGGGTGGTCTGTCTTTCCCTCCCCCAGGCATCCTACTAAGCCAACTACCACAAATGAGAAACTTATGTGGAGTTGCTTTAAAAATTCTTTTTAAAAATTTATTTATTTATTTATTCATGAGAGACACAGAGACAGAGAGAGAGAGAGAGGCAGAGAGAGAAGCAGGCTCCCTGCAAGGAGCCCGATGTGGGACTCAATCCCAGAACTCCAGGATCACGCCCTGGGCTGTAGGCAGGCGCTGTTCGCTGAGCCACCCAGGCGTCCCTGCTTTAAAAATTCTATGCAAGTTTTGCTTTCAAGTCCAAGTATATTCCAAGGTGTGTGTGTGTGTGGTTCTTCCTTCAGTGGAGCCCTAGCAGAAAGATTTGTACTCTTGGGGATACTCATTCATTCCCTAAAAGGAGAAGCTTAGGACTCGATGATGTCTGACATTCTTTCTAGACTCAAAATTCTTTTTTCTTTTTTTAAAAAGATTTTATTTATTTATTTGACTGAGAGAGAGGGTGAGAGAGAGAGAAATCACAGGCAGAGGGAGAGGGAGAGGGAGAGGGAGAGGGAGAGGGAGAGGGAGAGGCAGGCTCCCAGCAGAGCAAGGAGCCTGATGTGGCACTTGATCCCAGCACCGTGAGATCCTGACCTAAGTCAAAGGCAGACGCTTAACTGACTGAGCCACTTGGGCACCCTAGATTCAAAATTCTTTTATGAGGAGTCAGAAATACATAACATCAGAGACAGCTTAGGCAGATATATTTGAACACAAGGCCATATTGATTTCATTTATTTTTTTCTAAACTCCAACCAAATAAAACACTTCTGCAGGCCAGATTCACCTGCCAACTGCTAGTTCTTAAACTATAGGAGCCTAGGAGTCCAAATTTTCAGAACATTTTCCAGGGTTCTCTCTTATTGAACAATTGGGAACTCTGAGATAGTCTGTATGTACGAATTCTTCATAAACTGCAGGGCTTGGTACAAATAAGAGCCATTGTTGTGGATAAGGATAATAACCTTTGCTGTCTTTTCCATACAAGAGGATTTAAATGAGATAATGTGGATTGCTCTGTGAAAATCAGGAACTCAAGTGATCAGAACAGGAGGTGTGGAGAGGGCTGCAAATCTCTCTCCTCTTGATCCTCATCACAGTGGACCAGGTGTATAGCAGCTTAAAATCCTGGTGGGAGGCACAGCTTGCTTGGAACAGATCTTGTGAGCTTCTTGCCTCTTCCTCCTTGTAGCTCAGACGCAGGCTGTGAGCTGTTCTGGCACAGACACCAGGGGTCTCTTTCTTCCTTCACTTACTCATTCTATGGCCCCTTCAATCAAAAGAGATCTGGCAAAGAAAGAGATGCACCTTCCAGTCAAATTTATTTTTTTTTTAAATTTTCATTTATCTATTCG
The DNA here is from genome assembly GCF_048418805.1 of Vulpes vulpes. Lineage (NCBI taxonomy): Eukaryota > Metazoa > Chordata > Mammalia > Carnivora > Canidae > Vulpes > Vulpes vulpes. Next base: position 74,316,757 of record NC_132794.1, on the reverse strand, counting down.
TGAGAGACACCAGAGAGAGAGGCAGAGACACAGGGAGAGGGAGAAGCAGGCTCCCTGCGGGGAGCCGGATGGGGGACTCGACCCCAGGACCCTGGGGTCACGCCCAACCGCAGAACCACCTAGGTGCTCCTCCAGTCAAATCTTAAAAAGATTTGCTACACCCCTGGGTCTCTCCTGGCCCCAGCCAGACACTCAGGGGGGCCACACATGGTGTTCTTTTACAAGGACAGTGTTTTACAAGAGACTCCATTTCTGGAGCCTCTCTGACTGGCTTTCCTCTAGCAAAACGTACTGATTGGTCCAGGGGGTCCGTTCTTTTAGAGCACTAGGTGGGCAAATTAATATAATTAATTATGTTTAAGAAGGTAAATTAAGAGCTTCATGAAAAGCACATTCAGGTTTTATTTATGTCCGTGTTTATGTCCCTAGTTTCTGGGTCACATTTACAGGGTTGCCATGGAACCCATTTAAAGCTAACTAGGAACGATTTGCGAGCATACTGGCATTTCCATAGCCCCCTTTATACATTCAACAATATGATGGGCAGGGCGCATTAAGAAGTGCCGAAGGGCAGTGGCTTTCAAAGTTCAGGGAACTTGGGCATCGCTTGGCAAGCCGTTGATAACACGGAGTTCAGAGTCGTAGATCCCGCTTCGGGAGCTCGGGTGGGCCCCGGGAATGTGCGTTCCTACCTGGTGCCCTAACTGGAGCGGGGGCAGCTCGGGGGGCCTGCACGGTCCCTACCTGGTGCCCTAACTAGAGCGGCTGCGGCTCTGGGGCCCGCACGGTCTCTACCTGGTGCCCTAACTGGAGCGGGGGCAGCTCCGGGGCACCACACGGTCCCTACCTGGTGCCCTAACTGGAGCGGCTGCGGCTCCGGGGCCCGCACGGTCCCTACCTGGTGCCCTAACTGGAGCGGGGGCAGCTCCGGGGCACCACACGGTCCCTACCTGGTGCCCTAACTGGAGCGGGGGCAGCTCCGGGGCCCGCACGGTCTCTACCTGGTGCCCTAACTGGAGCGGCTGCGGCTCCGGGGCCCGCACGGTCTCTACCTGGTGCCCTAACTGGAGCGAGGGCGGCTCCGGGGCCCGCACGGTCCCTACCTGGTGCCCCAACTAGAGCGGCTGCGGCTCGGCCCGCACGGTCCCTACCTGGTGCCCTAACTGGAGCGGGGGCGGCTCCGGGGCCCGCACGGTCCCTACCTGGTGCCCTAACTAGAGCGGCTGCGGCTCCGGGGCCCGCACGGTCCCTACCTGGTGCCCTAACTAGAGCGGCGGCGGCTCCGGGGCCCGCACGGTCTCTACCTGGTGCCCTAACTGGAGCGGCGGCGGCTCCGGGGCCCGCACGGTCTCTACCTGGTGCCCTAACTGGAGCGGGGGCGGCTCCGGGGCCCGCACGGTCTCTACCTGGTGCCCTAACTGGAGCGGGGGCGGCTCCGGAGCCCGCACGGTCCCTACCTGGTGCCCTAACTGGAGCGGGGAGGCTCCGGGGCCCGCACGGTCCCTACCTGGTGCCCTAACTGGAGCGGGGAGGCTCCGGGGCCCGCACGGTCTCTACCTGGTGCCCTAACTGGAGCGGGGGCGGCTCCGGGGCCCCGCACGGTCCCTACCTGGTGCCCTAACTGGAGCGGGGAGGCTCCGGGGCCGCACTCGGAATCCCGGGCCCCGGACGCGGGGGAACCAAGTCCCGGAGGTCCCGGGCGCCCGGCGTGGGGCGGCTGTGCCCCGAGAGCCCGGTGGGGACGCGGGCGGGTCGGCGTGTGACCGGGCGGGTGACCGGGCGGGTGCCCGGGCGGGGCAGGCGCGGCGGGCGGGGGCGCGGGGAGCGCGGAGGAGGCGCCCCGCCTGCTCTGGCGCGCGGCTGGCGGCGGCGCTGGCGGCCGGGGCGGGGGCGGCGGCGGCGGCGGCGGCGGTGCGGGGCGGGGCGCCGCGACCCCGGCCCCTCCCCGGCCCCTCGCCGCGGGCCCCGCCGCCCGACTGGTCCCCGCGAGGCCGGGAGCCATGGCCCAGGCCGGCGAGGAGGCGCCGCCCGCGCCCGGGCCCGCGGTGCAGATCCGCGTCGCCATTCAGGAGGCCGAGGACGTGGAGGGGCCGGAGGACGAGGAGGAGGGGGCGGCGGGCGGCGCGGGGGACCCGGCCCGGTACCTGAGCCCCGGCTGGGGCAGCGCCAGCGAGGAGGAGCCGAGCCGCGGGCACGGGTAGGCGCGGGGGGGGGGGGGGCGCCCAAGGGCCGGGCCGGCGGGGGCGCGGGGGGCGCGGGGGCGCGGGGAGCACCCGGGGTCGGGCCAGCGGGGGCCGGGGCTGGGGGGGCCGGGGCTGGGGGTGCGCGGCGAGGGGGAGGGGGAGCGCCCCGGCCGGGCAGGCGGGGGCGGGGGGGGGCGCAGGGGCGGCTCCTGGGAGGGCGGCGCGGGCGTCCCGCCGGCCCAGCACCCGCTGCCCGCCGCTAGGTCGCCGGACCGAGCCCCGGGGGTGGCGGCGTTGCTCTAAGGGGCCCAGACGTGGGCCGGGCCGGGACGGGGAGGGATTCCTTCCTGGGCCACCCTCGCCATCCTCTGCCCCGGGGGAGGCTCTCCCTACGCGCGCTCCCCGGGACCTTCCCAAGGACCCTCCCCGCCGCGAGACCCCCAGATCCCAGCCCGGGCGCCTGCCCACGCGCGGCCCCACCGAGCCTTCAGTCCACCTGGATGCGGGATGCGGGCAGCCCAGGCCCGGCTGACTCTTGCTGCGGGGGGGGGGGGGGGGGGGGGGCTGCGAGGAGTGATTTCCTGGTGTCCCCTGCTCTGATTTGGGATCAGCTCAAGGCTTGTTGCTTGCGCCCTCGCGGGCCGGGGATTCCCATTTTCACGCAGCCTCCGCCAGCTGACTTGGGTGCTTGCATCATCATCTTGCTGCCTTGCCTGTTGGGTCCCTGAGTGATGGGCAGGCTGGAGCCGTTATGGCACCAGAAGGCACCTAACTAACCGTGCCTTTGGGCCCTGGGCTCTGTCATCAGCCGGAGACCTCGGACTTGCGTCCACCAACGCCCGTGCCTTTCGGGTGGGTGGTTTAGTGCCTGCTGTTGGAAGGAGCTAGGGTATGGAGTCTCCGGAGCCAGCAGAGTAGAGCAATGGCACATCTTGCAAATTCTCGGAAATGCCCACGGGAACTTAGGAAGAACCCTCTTTCTTCGGGGTTTCAGTGCACCTACTTTTTAGACGTCAGGACCCTCCAGCCTTCGTGGGCAGAGTGCTCAACTGAAGGCCTGAGGATACTGAGTCCCCAGAGCCACTGCCGGTCCTTCTGCAGTGGAAGAGGTCTGGGTTTAGGGACCCAGAGATTCAGAGCATTTCCGTGGAGACGGAGGTATTTGAGGAGGAAAGCCCAAGCCAACAGTGTAAAGCAGAAAAGCTGAGTCGTAGCAGATGACACAGTAGCTCCAGTAGCCTTATCAGCACTGCGCATACTGTAAAGCCTGATTGATTCATTCACTCATTCATTCGCCTCTGCGCTGAGGATAAAAATAATGGGTCCATAGTCACTGACATCTCAATCTTGAGGAGAAGGCGGCCACCTACTCAAATAATTTCAGAGGTTATGTGAAGTAGCTCGGAGTGGCTGAGCCTTCTGATTTCCTTTGCCTGTGACTGTGGGGAAGTCCTTAGTCACTACCGGGGACTAAGTTTTGAGATTGCACCGCTAGCAAGGATTCAAGCCCTAAGTATTATTTCTTGGGCCTGGAAAGTTCTCCCTGTGGAGATCTAGGAGAACGTGATCCTCATTTGGGTGGGCTTCTTGCCCCCGCCCCCTGCACTCTCTCCGGAGCCACCTGTCACTCCCAACTCCAGGGACTGGACTCGCCTGGAGCGTTCAGTTTGAAGCATTTCCTGCTGCCACTGGCAGAGAGTTGACCCTGGAAATCCCTGGAGGCTCTTCAGGGCAGTGCAGCTGGCAGAGCCCAGCAGGCAGATATCCGGAGCACGAGAACACAGCCAAGAACAGGACCCGTGCTGCCCCCTTGTTTGGGCCAGCCTGGCATAGCAGCAGCCTCCACCCCGTGGGGACACTTCTCGGCTTCCAGAGCCTTCAGGAGAAAGCCCAGGTTCCTAAAGCTGTTTGTTGAGATGTGGCACCTACCCACGTCATCCCCTGGGCCCATTGCTTCTTTCCCTGCCTGCCTTAGAACTCCTGCACCCACAGCACTAACCTCTCCGGATTCCTGAACCTATTTCTGCATCTACATGCCTTTGCATTCCCTCCTCTGGGTCTGACCGATTGATTGATTGATCCCTAGTCAGCCTTCAAACTTCACTGCTTCTACTGGGTATTTATCCAAAGGATACAGACATAACGATTCAAAGGGGCACCTGCACCCCAATGTTTATGACAGCAGTTTCCACAAGAGCCAAACTACAGAAAGAGCCCAGATGTCTGTCGACAGATGAATGGATAAAGAAGAGTATTCCATTGCATTGGAATACTACTTGGCCGTCAAAAAGAATGATGTCTTGCCATTTGCAATGACATGAATGGAACTAGAGGGTATTATTCTGAGTGAAATAAGTCAATCAGAGAAAGAAAATGATCATATGATTTCACTCATGTGGAATTTAAGAAACAAAACAAGAACACGGGGGAAGGGAAGGAAAAATAAAATAAGATGAAAACAGAGAGGGGGGCAAACCACAAGAGATACCGAACTCTAGGAAACAAACTGAGGGTTGCTGGAGGAGAAATGGGTGGGGAATGGGTAACTGGGTGATGGCCATTGAGGAGGGCACGTGATGGAGTGAGCATTGAGTGTTCATGCAACTGATGAATCACTAAATTCTACCTCTGAAACTGAAAAAACCAGAACCAAAACCAAACCCTGCTTGACCGCTTCATCTCCACAGCCCCCAACACCCACCCCAAAGCTGTTTGTTTCCTATCCTTCATGCTGCTGTAGTACTCTGCACAGGTTATACCTGACATTTACCTAAATTGTAACTCTATATTTCTGTCTCCCTCATAAGACTATGAGCATCATGAATTCAGGAACCATGCTTGCCTTGCTCTCATTGTATCCCAAGCACCCGGCATGCGGTGGGTGCCCCTAAATAGTTATTGCATAAATGCATGTCTCTATCATTGCATCAGGCCATTGGGTTGAAGTATTTGTGTGGTTTTCCGCCACCACTAAACAGTGAGATCCTTAAAGGCAGTGCCCTCGCCTTAGTCCTCACTGTATATACCACCAGTATCAGCCCAATACTTGGCTTTTCCCTGCGGTACGAGCAATACATGGAAATAAGAAAAATGTTCTTTAGTCTTTTCCCCCACCCCTCTCTCACCAAAAAGGTGTCTTTCTTTTTATTCTCACCTTTTTGAAATAAAAATTTCAAACATAACATGTAAAGGAGTAGTATTGTGAGCATTCATACACACACCATCTAGATTTAACAGTTGTTAATATTTTGCCATATTTGTTTGATGGACTTCTGGGTGGTTTTCTCTGAACCATTTGAAAATATACACGAGACTTACTGTACCCTAAGCACTTTATTTGGGAGTTCTTGCTAATGACACTGTCCTGTAAAACCATAATACTGTTACTGCAATTAAGAGAATTAACAGGGGATCCCTGGGTGGCGCAGCGGTTTGGCGCCTGCATTTGGCCCGGGGCGCAATCCTGGAGACCCGGGATCGAATCCCACATCGGGCTCCCGGTGCATGGAGCCTGCTTCTCCCTCTGCCTGTGTCTCTCTGCCTCTCTCTCTCTCTCTGTGACTATCATAAATAAATAAATAAATAAATAAAAAGAGAATTAACAATGATTCCTTGGTTTAATCCCTAAAATGATCTAATAGCCAAGTTCCATATTTAGGTTTCCCCCCAATCGTTCCACATTGTATTTTGTTGATCTTTCTTTTTCTCCTCCAACCAGAATCCAATCCAGGTGGTGGCATTTGCCTATTATGTCTCTTTAGGATCTTTTAATCTAGAACATTCACACTTTTTTCTTTGATGCGTTGCTATTTTGAAATAAGAGGCCAGATGTCTTGTTGAATGTTTCCCAGTTTGAATTGGTCTGATTTTGTTCTGATCATCTAGTGTAACTTGCTCCTTTGTACCCTGTGTTTCCTGTAAATTAGAAGGTAGGCTAAGAGCTTGATTCGATTCAGATTAAACATTCTGGCAAGAACACCTCATAGGCGATGCCACAGACTTTTTGTTGCATCACCTCAGGCAGCTTTCACCAAAGTGATGCTCTAATTTGACCACTTGACTAAGGTGATCTCTTCATTGTGAAGATGTGTCGCTCTCTTTGCAGTTAACAAGTAATATGTAAGCTTCCTGTGCATATTCTTTCACCAAGGCCCTATGGTTTTAGCATCTGCTGATGATCCTTGCCTGAGTCAGTTCCTCCGGGAATTACAAATTAGTGATTTTCTAATTTTATTATCCTTTGTGCATTTATTAGCTGGTATTCTTCTAAGTAAGAGAGCTTTGCCTTGTCATCCGGGATTGAACAAGAGTTCTTCCTAACAAGGCAACTTAAATGCTTAATGACCAGTTTTCAAAGAGAGGAATGGGTATAATAGTCACATCAAATAATTTAAATCAGAGCCCTCCTTTTGGCCCTCCTTGATTCATGGACTTTTTTTTTAATTCACTTTTTAAAAATTAGTTACAATTATTTTTGATGTTCAAACTATCCCTGATTAAGTAGGGGAGCCCCTTCAGACTGGCGTCAGCATAGCCTTTTGGAACATGCCATTGAGTCTTTGAGCACTTTCTTGTTTTGTGATACTAGATAGGCTGGGCTCACCTTATACTTTTCCTACTCCCGGCATAGGATCTAGCCATTTCCACAAGTATCCCTGTGGCTGGTATTTTTCAAATACTAGTGGAAAGGTGTTTAGAAACCAAGACCTGGAATTAAGAGTGCTAATTTCTACTGGGGCAATATTGGTTTTAGGCCCTTTCAACAGAGCTAGGAAATACGTTAAAAAAAATAAGTTTATGTTGATAATTCCAATTTGTATTTGACATAGGTTTTATTTTACTTCTTTTATTTTTCTGCACTGACAATCCTGAAAACTAATAACATTAATGTGTTCACTTTTTTGCTTTGTCTCACAATGTGTAAAAATGATTTAAAATCGTAATACCAGATATTATCGTGAATAATAAAAATCACTGAAGCATGCCTTCATTTAACAAACAGAATCATCAAGGATCCTTTCTCTCCATGATGTTTCAGGGTTGTTGCACAAGCTATCTTTTCTCTGTTCTGGATGACGATAGTGAAAGGCTCCATTTATTAATGCCAATTATGTACCAGATGTGGAACTAAGTGCTCTGCATACATTATCCCTGCTTCACACCACAAACTATACTGTTTAGACATGCAGAGATATCCACTAGCTGTACTCCTTTTGCAGGCCTGAGGATTTAGGCCAGAATAGCACGACAGAAGGTGGGGTTAGAGAGGAAGATCATGATGTCTGTAATAAGTCTGCAAGAACCCAGGGGCCACCAGGCATAGCATGGGGCCCCTGCTACTGGCATCCAAAATATAATTGTTCCCATAATGCCTTATCCAAAGTTGAACACGTCCCCATATACGTTTCCAGCTTGTCTCTAAACCTGCATCTTTAGAATCTGCCCTTGTATTACCTTCAGAGCCTTTTCAGATTATCTTTTTCTAGAGGCAAATCAACAGGAACTATATACACAGATTGTACCGGACCCTGGTGTTTTTCATAAATGATGCTTTCTCTTTTTTGGTCCATGTCCTCCTAGTTTCTGTCCACCATTTTCCTGGCATCAGTGGCCAAAGCACCATATTAGACCATCTGCAGGATAGATGATGAGTCCAGGAGAGCTTTTCTGTGTTGAAAGCCACAGTCAGGAGCTCATCATTCCACCATTTTATTTTGAATATTTTTATTCATAAGGTGTCATTTGCTTACCATTCAGTTAATATCTCCAGATTATCTTGAGATTTTTTAAAAGATTTTATTTATTCATGACAGACACACAGAGAGAGGCAGAGACATCGGCAGAGGGAGAAGCAGGCTCCCTGTGGGGAGCCCGATATGGGACTTGATCCCAGGACTCCGGGATCATGACCTGAGCCGAAGGCAGATGCTCAACCGCTGAGCCACCCAGGTGCCCCTATCTTGAGATTTTTATGAGAAAGGCAACTGTGGAGATTTTATGCTGTACTTATTTCTCTAGGTTAGTTAAAATACGATAAATATTTCAACACTGATCTCTGGAGCCCGCCCAATCATGTGTTTTGAAATGTGCCTCCTTATTTCTACCCTTTGTTTTTCATTTCTAGCAGGTTTACAGCTATTAAATGAACACATCAGTACCCCCAATTTATAATAATGTAAACATAAAACTTAAATGTACATTATTTTTTTGAAGTCCTCTTGAAAGGCCACTAATGACATATTTACCAGTAACCATACTTCCTGTCTCCAAGAATCCTGATAGGTGTGATTTGCCCTTACAGAAGCTATTCACTTTACATTGGTGATGCTTTGTAAATTCCTACTATATGCAAGGCTCTGGGTTGGTGCCAGAATGAAAGAAACCAATGTGAATCCTATCCTTCAGGCTTAGGGCTCAGGGCACTAATAAGATAATGCGCAGAGTAGTTCTGATACAAGTACAGGCAAGTGCTAGGAGAAGTTGCAGTTGAGATGGAGCTTGATGTGTGGTTAGGATTTGGACCTGAGAGATAGAGGCAGGATGTTCAAGGTGATGGAAGCATGCACAAAGGGATAGAGTCCAGAAACCTTGTGACACTTATAGGGACCTGTTAGTCTTTTATTTGCTTTTGTTTTAGAATAGCAGATCTGAAAGGAAATAGACAGAAATACGTGTAGAAGCTGGTGATAGCCATATTCGAAATGAATCTGAATAAAGAGCTAACGACTTAGGATTTTATTTAACAGACTAGAAAACATTAGTATTAGTATTAAAGTAGAGCAGTGACATATCTGTTCTTTAAAACATGTAATAAGGCACAGAGTGGAAGAGGCTTAACTCAAAATACAACAGGAGTGGAGTAGGGGGAGGTGGGAGGAGGCCAGAAAACAGAACCCTGGAAAGATTCTGGAAATGTGTGAAGGATGCGGGAATTAAAAGGGATACTGATATCTGAGGGGCAATTTAAATTCTGCCTGCCTTTAGAACAATTGCCTTACCTCTCTTCCTGACCATGAAAAGTAGCAACCAACCTACTATTTACTTTTCAAGGAGAAAAAGAAGAAATAAGATTATTTTCTAAAGGAATTGAATGAGCTAACAGGTGAGCTAGGGCTGCTAAGGTAGAGCTGGTACCTCTAGAGTAAGTTCTTCTCCATATAAAGCTCATATTTAATAATTTCCTGCCTGTCTGCCCTACAGTGAAGCCTGCCAGCTGGCATGCCCCCACCCACATCTATAGAACCATCTAGGAAGAAAATCAGTCACAGTATAGGACTGCGGAGGGAACCTACGTAACCCACCATGAAAAAGCAACCCAGACCTTCCTTTTTCAAAATAAATGGTCATGGAGCACAACTCCCCACTTCCTAAGTGTGGACTGCATACAGTGACTCCCTTCCGAAGTGCATGGCGTGGAAAGTGAGGGGAAATAGTAACTTCGCAGTGGAGACACCAGATAACATGACTTCAGCCAGGGTCAACATCCACAATGATCTGGTATGTTGATTGATCCCCTGATATGATGTGATGCGAATGGAAATTTACCTCTGCATTCCTCTTCCCTTAAACCCATATATACCATCTAATCATAAAAAAAATCAGATAAATCCCAAAGGAAAGGGCAGTCTACAGTATATCTAACCAGTACCCCTCAACACAGTCAAGGTCATTAAAAACAAAGAAAGCCTGAGAAACTGTCCCAAGAGGAGCCCGGGGAGATGTGGTGACCAAATATAATATATAGTATCCTGGATGGGATCCTGCAAGAGAAAAAGACCATTAGGTAAAAACTAAGGAAATTGAATAAAGTATGGACTTCAGCTAATAATGTATTGACTTGGAGAAATAGAATTGTTTACTGTCCAGCCCATATTTATCATTAAAATCAAGGATTTTAGCAGCAGGCTTTTCAGAAAATCACAATGGGTTAGACAGCTTTTTAGAAGCAGTTTTTAAATGGAATAGATAATGTGGAATGTTTACAGGGTCTAAGAACCGTATACACAAAATAAACATTTATTTTTACCTTATTGTGGTTCGTGTGCATTAAATGTACTGTGCTAATGCAAAATATTAATAATAGAAGAAGCCTGATATGGGCTATATGGAAACTCTTTGTACTATTTTCACATTTTTTCTGTAAATCTGGAATTATTCTAATATAAGTTTGTTTAAAAATTGTTTAATTGGGGCACCTGGGTGGCTCAGTAGGTTAAGCATCTGCCTTTCGCTCAGGTCATGATCCCAGGGTCCTGGGGTCAGGCCGCACTTTGGGCTCCCTAATCAATGGGGAGCCTGCTTCTCCCTCTTCTTCTGCTCCCTCATTTATGCTTGCCCTGTCTCCCTAATACACTGTCTCTCAAATAAATAAGTGAAATCTTAAAAAAAAACTTAAAAAAATTTAATAAAGAAAGGATGATTTGATTACCAGTCACATGAAGAAAACCTGTTACTGGAAATTAAATGAAAAACTGACCCCAGAAGATATAGAGGTGACATGTTGGAAACAAAGAGACTACAAAAATATATATACTCTGGTTAGTACCTGAGAGAGAATTTAAGGTACTGCATCTGCAAAACAAGAACAGGATGCTTTTAAAAAGGAGCAATATAAAGACATAAAAGAGTTCTTAGAGATTATATAATTCCTGAAATTAAAAAATTCATCAAGAAAGATTGAAAGGTAATGTCAGAACATCTGTTGCCCTTTAAATTAAAGACAAAGACAAAGACAGACCACATGAAAGAAAGGATAGGAGCCATAGAGGATCAATCCAAGTGGTCAGTCAAGTAATAGGACTTTAAGAAAGAAATATAATCTTAGCAAATGCCTTTGTCCTGCACAGAGCAATATATGTATAGTCATAAAAATAAGTACAGCAATTGACTTTCAACCTTTAGTATCTATAGACAAAACATGGAATGTGTTACAGAATAGAATGTAAACATAATGAACCATACACAATAAAATAAAGGTACATCTGATAGAATTTGAAAGGTTGGAAATGGAAGGAGAGGCAAAGAAGAAGATAGGGTCATAACAGATACATCATATGTAATGAGGAAATGAGAAATACATTTAACGTTGATGGAGTAAGAAACAGAATTTTAAGTGTATTATTTTATTTTTTATTTTTAAAGATTGTATATTTATTTTTGGGGGGTGGAGGGCAAAGGGAAAGGGAGAAGTAGACCCCCCTCCCTGCCGCCGAGCAGGGAGCCCAACCCAGGGCTCAATCTCAGGATTCCAAGATCACAATCTGAGCTGAAGGCAGACACTCAACCAGCTGAGCTACCCAGGTGCCCCATTAAGTGTATTATTTTACAACACAATTAGAAGGCTAATAAAAAGCTCAAAAATAATATAAAAACTTAAATATTAAAAGAAGAAGCTTTGGGAGATGAGTGACCCCAAACCCTCAAGTTATGTAATAGGACATGAATAGAGAATGTCGAAAATTGGCAAGTGAGAAATAGAACCATGAGCATGTTTTGTAGAACCACAGGGCAGCTCTTCTAAGAAAGAAACAGTTGAATAGAGGTTGCCTCTAGGGAGGAGAGGTGAAGTGGGGAATCGTTGCTTCCTTATAAGTTATGTAGTATTTTGTTTTATTTTTTGCTACGTGTATGTATTGCTTTACTATTGAAGATTCATTTTTGATGAGCTGTTAATAGTGTCCAAGGGAGAAGTAATGAGGACAGTTGGAATGGAAAAGAGAACAGATGCGAGACACTGCAGAATAATATCAACACTTGATAATTGGCTCAGTGTGGGGGCAAAAGAGAAGGCTAAAAGATGCATCTTGGATTTTGAGCCTAAATGCAGAGAAGAGTGAATGGGGGAAAGTAGTTAGTGGGGCAGTTTGGGAGGGAAGATATATGGTCTTTACAGGACAGTTGTAATTGCAAAACATTACCAACGTTCATATTTAAGGGATATAAACTTCTTCGATGTTCGTAAAGGATGTACGGGGTCTTTTTCATTCAAAGGCTGTTGCATGAACCGGGAAACAAGGCAGCATGCCCCCCAGATATGCAAACAGGCCTTGCCTCTCTTTTGAGGTCCCCTTTGGAGATGCAAGTTGCCGCTGACAGCACCTATGCAGAGAGGGAGTCCTAGGGTGCAAGAGGCTCACCCCTGTACTTGCGTAGGAGTTTTTATCACCTCCCCAGGGCTGCCCACCTGTTCTGGAATCCCTGCCTACCTGTCTGTCTACTCAGTGGGTGCAAATAACTGACAGAGTCATCCCCCTTCTCCCAACCCCCAGTGTGGATTGTTTACCATGAGACTGCATGAAAGATGAGCTTCCCAGATGGAATGTCCCTCGTCAGGTCTAGACGTCAGTACTTCCCGAGGTCGAGCTCTGCAGAAGGTGGCAGCTCAACGCTGGACGTATTGGATTCTAAGTATTCACAGGCTCTCCAGGCATCAGGCTGGCATTAGGAATTGAGGGCGAGAGAAGGATGGAGGGGTGGGAGGAGGCAGATCTGAAATGGGTGAGCTCTCCAGGGGCTGAAGTGTAGAGACCACCAGGGGATAAAGAGTCAAGGATAGATCCTTGGAGAAACGGGAGCAGAATGAATAGTCTGGAAGGGCAGTTAAATGGGGAGAAGAATCAGAAAGCAAGTCACAGAAGCCCGGGGAGAGGAGTACTAAAAAGAAGGTGGTCTGCTGAGTCCCATCCTGCAGTGGGGGCAAGAGGACCAAGGTGGAGAAAAGGCATCTGGATGCGGCAAATGGATGCTTTGGCAGATGCCCTGACATACAGAACGAGTTTGTGGGGACAGCGGCGGGGGGTGGGGGGTGGGCGGCGGGGTGCACAAGGGAGCTCTGGGCAAGTCTGATTCGTTTTCTCAATCAAGTTTGAGAGAGTCACCTGCAGGGAGGAAAGGCTTCCCATGGCACACCTTGGGAAGAACAGAAGGCTCTAGAAGGGGCACTGGAGAAATTGAGAAATTATGTCCCCATCCTTCAATTATGTTTTGTTTATGAGTTTACTCTTTATGTTAGCATATTTTAGTTGGGGAGTAGGACTTACTAGGCTGTGGGTCCCTTTGATGGCCTGGTCACCTCTGATTTACTTGCTGTTTGTAGTAAGTTAGACCATTTTGCTAATACCTGAGTCCCCTCAAAACTCTTCACTGGGCGTTATCCCACACCTCACTCTGACTCCAGCTATTCTCATCCTCGTCGGTGGGGCTCAGACTTCCCAATGCATTTGTAGTTACTGTCTATGGTACATTCAGCCTATTTTAACTACTAGTTAGGGGATAAATTTTCTCTAATAAAGTGAAAATCCGTTTTGTCTATCTTCTCCTTTTTCATTCCATTGATGGTTCTACTGACCCTTCCTTTGGCATAATTTAAGGACTACTTTTCTCAATGCAGTATGACCATCCTACAATATTTATCTGTAAGTAATAGAAAACCCAGCTAACAAGTGAATTAAACAAATGGATTTTATCTCCCTCATGTAATCAGAAATCTGCAGGTAGGTTAGTAGAGGGATTGGTTCAACAACTCAATAATATAAGAGCCATTAATGTCAATAAATCAGGCCGGCGAATTCCCTTGGCCTTTTTTTGCAGTAGTAAAATAGCTCCTACAGCTCCAACCATCACATCCACACTCAAAACGGATAAAAAGGGAAGAGGCAGGGCCAAGAGATTTTCAGGTGTGTTTTATTGGCTTTCCCATGACAAATGGCTACTACCTATAACAGAGGCTGAGAAAGTAGGTGTTTAGGTTTTTGTTTTTTTTTAATAGCCTCCATAACAAAGGAAAGCAAGTGAGAAAGAGTTTGCTATTAGATGTTGGGTGAGTCTGACTAATGTCTACCATAGTCTTCTAGAAACTTCTAAACTATTCAGCTTTGTTTAATGTCTAAGTTGCCTTTGACCTGTTTTAGCTCATGGGCTGCCTTAATACATTCCCTTAGTTTGCCATCCCACGTTTTAAAAAATAATATTTTATTTATTTATTCATGAAAGACGCAGAGACAGAAGCAGGCTCCCTGCAGGGATCCCAATGCAGAACTCGATCCCAGGACCCTGGGATCACCATCTGAGCCAAAAGCAGATGCTCAACCACTGAGCCACCCAGGTGCCCCCTGCCATCTCACTTTTAAAAGACTTTTTTTAAAAACATACTTTTAAAGTTAGTCTCTCAGACCATTTTTTTTTCTTCAGTACACATTTGTCTTCAGACACCGGTGTGGTATTTCAAAAACCATTTCCAGACTATCTGCAGGCAAATAACTCAACTCTTCATTTTAAAATCAACTGACGCCTACTTTTTATGCTAATTATAATTTCCAAATTTGAAAAACTGGGAGTCAGATTTATTTCCATTTTTAGTCTCATCTTGACTCTTCCACAGTTGTTTTTTTGTTGTTGTGGGGGGTTAAGAGTCAGTGAAAATTTTGCTTGAGTTGAAGGACATACATGTATGTACCTTTTCCAGCTTTGAACTATCATAGTGATAGTTGACTTTTACACTCTGAGCCCCCTCCCCCTTTTTGTGTATTGGTTGATTATTTTACTTAAGAGCTTAATCCCAATCCAAGGGAAATGTTAACTGCTTGCTTATTTATTTATTTACTTATTTGTTTAAAGATTTTATTTATTTATTCATGAGAGACACGGAGAGAGAGGCAGAGACACAGGCAGAGGGAGAAGCAGGCTCCATGCAGGGAGCCCGATGCAGGACTTGATCCCAGGACCCCAGGATCATGACCTGAGCAGATGCAGGCATCCCTGCTTGCTTCTTCATAGAGGAAACATAGTATTCACATGCATACTTTTTTTTGTGCTGAAGCCCTCCTTTATACATTTTTTTAAATTGTGGCAAAATACACATAACACAGAACTCACCATCTTAACCATTATTAAGCGTGCAGTTCTGTGGCGTTAAGTACGTTCACATTGGGGTGTTTTTCTGTATGTTGGTAAATTGAACACCAATAAAAATTAATTAAAAAAAAAAAAGTACGTTCACATTGTTGTGCAACCATCACCACCTTCCACCTCTAGAACTTTTTTGTCTTTTTCACCTGAAACTCCATACCCATTAAATATTAACTCCCCAGCCCTTGGTAACTGCCATTCTATTTTCTGTCTCTATGAATTGGACAATTCTAGGTACTTGAGTGGCATCAGCAATATTTGTCTTTTGGGAACTGGTGTATTTCACTTAGCACAACGTCCTCAAGGTCCGTCCATGGTGCAACATGAGACAGAATTTCCCTTTCTTTTTTTTTTTTTTTTTTTTTTTGAGAATTTCCCTTTCAAAGCTGAATAATATTCCCTCCTGTGCATTGATAGACCACATTTTGCACATCCGTCCATCCATCAGTAGACACCCCTACCTCTTGGCTAGTGTAAATATGCTGTCGTGAACTCTCTGAGCCCTCTGGGGAGCCGGGCAGGTCCTCCCAACAGAGGAGAAGCACCCTGAATGCTTTCGGTAGACTGGATGTTTGCATCCATCCCAGGAGATGCTCTCTCTACTCAGAACATGTTAATGGAGACTCTGGGTCTGAGAGTCATGTTATTAGAATTCACTGCCACATAGGAAAGCAGTAATGTTTATTTCTGGATGTAATTTTTAACCAATCCTTTTTTATTGAATAAGATATATATGATACTGTGTAATACATAATTTAATTTGCTGATTAAATATGCCAGAGAGAGCTCACTTTGGGAGCTTCTCATTAGTGGTGTCAACTGTGATGCAAGATCATCACAAACCCCCTAAATGTTTATGGCTTTGAAGTTTTTGTCATTCCTTGGTGAAAGATTTGCCTCCCTAAAGAAGCTTTGCTCAGGATTTCTTTGGCTTGTTCTCATACCCTAATATTCTCAGGGAGAGGAGGAGAAAGTCTGTCCAACTGGAGCTGCTGGTGGGTGTGGGTTTCATTTGGAAGGGCCCTGGTGAATGAGATTGTTTCCGGATTCCATGGCAGGAACCCAACAAAACGTGGAAAGTATTATGTGTGTTGGCTTTGGAGACAGAAAATTTGAGTTTCAACCCTAGGTCCGAGGGGCAAATGAATGTACCTGTCACCTCTGGGTTCTGAGAGTGTGCCAGGTGCTCATGTGGGCATTTCTATGTATTAGTTCAACTAATCTTCTGCCAGTCCTGTTGGGACAATGACTATTGTGATTCCCAATGTACAGATAATGGGACTGAGGCACGGCAGGGGAGGTCCTCGCCTGAGTTGACTCAGCTAATAAATGGTGATGGCAGGATTCGAACCTACATGGTCTAACTCGAGGATTGGGACTCTTAGTTACTCTGCTAAATTATCTTCTAGAAATCAGGATTTAGGGGTGGACTGGGGAGGGAAGAATGAGAAGGGAATGTGAAAAGCATCCTGTCATGGCACAACAGCACGTAAATGTTAGTAGAAGATGTTGTTATTTTAATGACCCTCTGTCCATGTCAAAAACAAAAGCTTGATTTCTTTTTATTTTATTTTTTAATAATAAATTTATTTTTTATTGGTGTTCAATTTGCTAACATACAGAATAACACCCAGTGCTCATCCCGTCAAGTGCCACCCTCAGTGCCCGTCACCCATTCACCCTCACCCCCCACCCTCCTCCCTTTCCACCACCCCTAGTTCATTTCCCAGAGTCAGGAGTCTTCATGTTCTGTCTCCCTTTCTGATATTTCCTACCCAGTTCTTCTCCCTTCCCTTTTATTCCCTTGATTTCTTAGCCGATTGGACAAAAGCCAGCCCCGAGTGGCCAGGTGATCACCGCCACAGAGGAGTCCAGCTCAAGTGTGACCCAGTGTGGTTTCCTAGGGCTATGGAAACAAAGCACCACCCACTGGGTGGCTTAGCACAGCATAATTTTTTGCCTCCCTGTTCTGGAGGCCAGAAGTGAGAAATCAAGGGGTCTGAGGAGCTCTCCCCTTCAAGGGTCTAGGGATGGGTTGGTTCCAGGCCACTCCCCTGGCTTCTGGTGGTTTGCTGGCAACCTTCTATGTTCCTGGGCTTCTGCTGCATCGCCCCGGCCTCTACCTCCGTCTTCCCATGTGCTCATGGCCCCCAATTTTCCCTTTTTATAAGATGCCAGTCATGTTGGATTAGGGGCCACCCCCCTGTGGTGTGACCTCACCTTAAACTCAGTACGTCTGCAAGGCCCTACTTCCAAGTGAGGTCACATTCTGACATACCGGGCTTCGGGACTTCAGCATATGAAACTAGGGGGTGGGTTGGGGGACAACGATTCATCCTGTAACCCCTCGGCCTCTCCTTCTGCTCCCAGGGGTGCCACGACAAGTGGGGGCGAAAACGAGCGTGACGATGGCGAGCAGGAGTGGAAGCCCCCGGACCAAGAGTTAATCAGGAAGCTGGTGGATCAGATCGAATTCTATTTTTCTGATGAAAATCTGGAGAAGGACGCCTTCCTACTGAAGCACGTGAGGAGGAACAAGCTGGGCTACGTGAGCGTCAAGCTCCTCACGTCCTTCAAAAAGGTAAGGCTTCCGTCTCGCAGGTGGACTCGATGTCAGGGGTGTTGGGCTGCAGTCCTAAATACCTTTTACTCCCTTGACCCTTGGTGACTAGTGATTCCTTCCCCCAACCCCGGGGCATGAAATAGAGAAAAAATGATCAAGAACAGGGATTTAGGATCGTTTTAACTCCCCACAGTGTTGAAAGGGACCTGGGGGGACGCCTGGGTGGCCCAGTGGTTGAGCGTCTGCCTCTGGCTCAGATCGTGATCCTGGGGTCCTGGGATTGAGTCCTACACCGGGTTCCCCGCATGGAGCCTGCTTCTTCCTCTGCTTTTGGTTCAGGTCATGACCCTGTGGTCCCGGGATCGAGTCCCACGTTGGGCTCCCCAGAGGGAGCCTCCTTCTCCCTCCACCTGTGTCTCTGCCTCTCTCTCTGTGTCTCTCATGAATAAATAAAATCTTTAAAAAGGAGGGGGAGAGAGAGGCCTGGGTGTTGGGACAAATGTCATCGGGCGGCAGTTTATGAAACGAAAGTGCTCGTTCTGAGTAAAGTTCAGGCAGTCTTGCCAGGCAAGTGGGCAGCCAGGAGGATGTTGTGCCAGGACACAGGGACCCAGTGGCCTTGAGAGACACCTTGTAGGCCTAGAAGCGTGTGTAACTCAGGCTTTTCACTTGTCCAGTTGGATAAATAAGAAGGAGGAACACCCAGAACTCTGGGGAATGAGGCTTCTTTAAGACTCCAGCAGCCTTTGCAGTGTGACACCAGCATCCTCACCTCTATGGGGATGTGGGGCATCTGATGATTGCTGCTCTGTAGGCAGCTGGACTGTGGTGTGAGTTCCCTGTGTCTCCAAGTGTGGACAGACTAGCTGGAGTAAGAACCCTGTGCCTTCCGTGGGGGACGCCTAATTACTAGAGTGGCAAAGCACCGCATGGCCTGTTGCATAACGGGCTAAGTCGGAGCTGGGGCCCAGCCAGGCTGCCTGTGCGCCTCGCCGGAGAGCACTGGCAGGGAGCCCTTGTCCCTGAAGCTGTTCTCTGCCTCACCTCCTGATATAGTCTGTCCTCTTGTCCTCTGTCCTGTCTCCACTCACCAAACATGTCCATTGGGCACCCTGCGCGCTGTGGCAGGCACAGGACGTACGACCCGAATGCAGGCATTTCCCCTGCGCTTGCAAAGCCCAGTGAAGGAGGGAGGTCTGCGAAGGATTGCACCGTGATCACAGGCAGTAAAGGAACAGGAGTACAAGTAGCGTTCATCAGAGCGAGTAACCCTGCCTGGGTGATTGCGAAGTCTTCCTAGAAGTGGTGACGTTGAAATCGGGTCTTGGCGGATGCGTAGGAGTTTTCAGGGTATGGGAGGAGGGAAGGGGCACTTGATGTTGTAAAGAAGCAGCCTCCACTTCCTCCTGTGTGTCTCCTTTGCTCTCCTGCCACTACCACACTCCTAACGCTGACGCCAGATGTATATGTTGGGGGAGGATGTTCCCCGCCGAGCAGTTCTGTATCTCCTCGGAGGTAGCATCACATCCTACAGTTTAAGGGTTAATCCACAAGACTGCCCTCACTCTGGGAGGCAATGGCAGGCCCCCAGGTCACCCAGAGCTTCTGTCCAGCTTGGCTGCAAATCACAGCTTCCCATGACCTCCTCCCCCTTGGATTTGATTATTTGCTAGCACAGCTCACAGAACTCAGGGAAACACTTGCTTCGATTTACCAGTTTAATAAAGGATATGATAAAGGATACAGATGGACAGCCAGCTGAAGAGATGTGCAGAGCAAGGTCGTGAGTGCAGAAGCTGCTGTCCCTGGGGAGTTGGGGTGTGTCACCTTCACAGTATCTGGATGTATTCACCAACCTGGAAGTGCCCTGAGCCCCACAGTACTGGGATTTTTATGGAGGCCTCCTCATGTAGGCATGGTCAGCTATTAATTTCCTGCCCCTCCCCCTTCACCTGGAAATTCCAAGCTTCTAATCATGGTTTGGTCTTTGGAAATTCCAAGCTTCTAATCATGGTTTGGTCTTTCTGGTGACTGGCCCTCAACCAGGAGCCATCCAGAACTGCACCCCCCCCCCAAAAAAAACAATTGCTTCATTAGAACAAAAGATACTCCTAGTGTTCTTGTATGAAGAATTGACAGGATTCCAACAGCTGAGTGCCAAGAAGGGGGATAAAGACCAATGTGTGTATATTATAGGGAGGGACTGTCTCATCATTCTCCACAAGGCCCCAAGTTGGGTTTTATTCCAAGCTGAAACCATCCCCACCAGTTTCAGGAGCTTCTTCATTGAAATATGAAAGATCTCCCGGAACCTTGTATGTATCAAGTGCTTACATGCCGAAACGCAACTTCAGGGAAGTATTTGAACGTTAAATTCCCCAAGTCCCATCGAGATGATACATCAGGGTATCACATGTGTCCGAGAACAGTGAGCCAACCCTTACACAAAAGTATTTGTGAAACTCCAAAACAAAGCAGCCAGTGCACATTCCTTTATTCCTCCCCAGGGACCCTTAGAGCCAGCCTGACTTTCCTTCCTTTTTTGTTTTTTTTTAAGGTTTTATTTATTTATTCATGAGAGACACAGAGAGAGGCAGGGA
Source organism: Vulpes vulpes (assembly GCF_048418805.1). NCBI lineage: Eukaryota > Metazoa > Chordata > Mammalia > Carnivora > Canidae > Vulpes > Vulpes vulpes. The sequence goes on along the minus strand of NC_132794.1, from coordinate 74,296,505 downwards.
CACAGGCAGAGGGAGAAGCAGGCTCCCTGCAGGGAGCTGGACGTGGGACTCGATCCTGGGTCTCCAGGATCACGCCCTGGGCTGAAGGCGACGCTAAGCCGCTGAGCCACCCGGGCTTCCCTTCCCTTCCTTTGGAAGCTGCCACTGTGACTGTATTTGGGAGGGCTCTGCTCTGTTGAAAATTGGCCAGAGTAGACATGGACTCCCCAACACCTCCAAAATGAGAACAAAGGCCCTTTTCATTCTAAGGACTTTTCCTGCTAATCATAATAGGAGACACATAGGACAAGCACGGAAATGACAGTTTCTGAAAATCTTACAAGGTTCTTCTAGTAAATTGCACAAGGACAGCACCTCCCTGGATCCTGGTCCGAGATGGTGCCGGACACTCCTTCTACAGGCTCGTGGACGCAGGCTGAGGATGCTCAGGCCATAACCAACGTGGCCCAGCGACTTTGGCTCTGGAGGGGTGCTGGGTCCTTGCCAGAGCTCGCTTCCCTCTCCACTGAATGTGGCCTCCGGTCAGCTTCTCTGGCCCTTGGAGTAAGGCAGCGCTGGCCTTCCCCTGAGCATTCCTTGCTCAGGCTTCAGGCTTAGGCAGTGGCTTTTCTTCCTCTCCTGACTGCTCCCTTCTTGCCTAGTTTTAGAGAAGGTTCCCCCTTGTTTCATCCTCAGAGAGCTACTGCCTGACTTCCTTACAACCTGGCAGTGACCTTTGGTCCTCATCTTCACCCCTTCTGGATCCCTGATCGACTCTGATCACCTGAAAGCTGCCCTTTGCTGGGACCTCTGCTGACCCTCTGTCCTTGGTGTGTGTCACAGAGATCAGCTCATTGATTGTGCAGGTGACTTGTGGTTCCCATACCCAAGCCCACATCTGGGCCTTTTCACGCACAGCCCACAGGCTAGAGTGGACGGCGCACTGCCTGCAGGAGCCTGCCGGTACCAGTAGCTCTGCAGGTTCCCCCCATGCCGCCCTGTTAGCGAGCTTCTGTTCTTGAGTTTTGGGAAGTTCCTGTTGGGTCTCAGGGCTCCTCTGCAGTGACTGCACTGGCCTGGCCTCAGAGCACTCAGGGTGATCTTGCCATTCCTGGCTCAGGTTACCCACCCCACCCACCTCCACTGTTGCTGTGGGATGGGATGACTCATTTTCCCTGGCATTCCCTCCAGCGGAAGTGGGCCTCTTGAAAATTACTGTTTTACAATATAAATATAGCCTTCATATACTGCACGTCGATATGCACAATTTCCACTCAGGGAGGACGAGGAAGGGAGGGACTGTTTCATCATTCTCCGTGGGGCCCTAGTTGGGTTTTATTCCAAGTCGAAAGAGTCCACATCGTTTTCAGGACATACCGCAGTGGAATATGAAAGAACTTTTGGAACTGTCTGTGTATCAGATGGCGTAAACAGAGAAACATGACTTCAGAGAGGCATGTGGGTGTTACAATCTCTGAATCCCGTCAGAATGGTAGCTCATGATAGTGCCCGCTATGAGCTAGACACTGAGTTTTGCATCTGTCTGTATAACGTGTGTCCGGAGGTCGATCTGTATCTATTGATTTATTCGTTTGATCCTCATGGCGACTCTGTGAGGTGGACACACTTAGCCTCTCCATTTGACAGCTGAGGAGGGCGTTGAGGCAATGGGAGGCTGAAAAACGTCAGGTCTTAACCGGCAGCCAGAGGTGGGCCTTAACACTCGCGTATCTAACAGCCTCGTTGCAGGACCTGCAGCTTTAGCCGTTAAACTTGGGTGGACTAACCTATCTCCACCACCGCAGAAAGTTCTGTTGGACGGCACTGGTCTATACTGTGCTGCACTGCTTGACATTGCCAGAAGCGTGTTCATTGACTCACTAGACTTTTGAATGCTGGTGCTTCTAGCTATGCATGTTCCAGAGGGGTGAGGAAAGGAGTGGGGGGGATTGTAGAGGATGCAGGATGGGTGAGGACGATAGGTACCATTCCAGATGTGCTCTGTCTTCTTCAGGTGAAACACCTTACCCGGGACTGGAGAACCACGGCGCATGCCTTGAAGTACTCGGTGACCCTCGAGTTGAATGAAGACCACCGGAAGGTGAGGAGGACCACCCCCGTCCCGCTCTTCCCCAACGAGAACCTCCCAAGCAAGATGCTCCTGGTCTACGATCTCCACCTGTCCCCCAAGCTGTGGGCCCTGGCCACCCCTCCGAAGAACGGAAGGGTGCAGGAGAAGGTAATGGAACACCTGCTCAAGCTCTTCGGGACCTTCGGGGTCATCTCGTCGGTACGGATCCTCAAGCCCGGGAGGGAGCTGCCCCCTGATATCCGGAGGATCAGCAGCCGGTACAGCCAGGTGGGGACTCAGGAATGTGCCATCGTGGAGTTTGAGGAGGTGGAGGCGGCCATAAAAGCCCATGAGTTTATGAGCACAGAATCTCAGGGCAGGGAGAACATGAAAGCCATCCTGATTGGCATGAAGCCACCCAAAAAGAAACCTCTCAAAGACAAGAACCAGGATGAGGAGCCCACTGCAAGCATCCACCTGAACAAGTCCCTCAACAAGAGAGTTGAGGAGCTGCAGTACATGGGTGACGAGTCTTCCGCCAACAGCTCCTCCGACCCCGAGAGCAACCCCACGTCCCCCATGGCTGGCCGGCGGCATGTGATCACCAACAAGCTCAGCCCTTCTGGCCACCAGAATCTCTTTCTGAGCCCCAACGCCTCCCCGTGCTCCAGTCCCTGGAGCAGCCCCTTGGCTCAACGCAAAGGCGTTTCCAGAAAATCCCCACTGGCCGAGGAGGGGAGGCTGAACTGTAGCACCAGTCCCGAGATCGTCCGCAAGTGCATGGATTATTCCTCTGACAGTAGCATCACCCCCTCCGGCAGCCCGTGGGTTCGGAGGCGCCGCCTGGCTGAGATGGGGACACAGGAGAAGAGCCCTGGTGTGAGCCCCCTGCTGCCCCGAAAGATGCAGAGTGCAGATGGGTTACCTGTGGGGGTGCTGAGACTGCCCAGAGGCCCTGACAACACCAGAGGGTTCCATGGTGGACACGAGAGAGGCAGGGCCTGTATATAAATACCTTCTATTTTTAATACCAGCTCCTGGCATGGCATAGAATGCAATTAAGTTCCCATCGAAAGATTTTGTATACATGTAGACCTCTTAATTTATATATTTGTAATGTATCTAAGTTGTCTGGTACGCTGTGGTTTTGAGAACATCTAGAACAACCAGCATGACCATTATTTAGATGATGCCCGATGTGTCTGGAAGGTTCCGGCTCTGCAGGGCGGTGGGACAGAGGCTCCCCACGGCTGGGCAGGCCGCCGGTCTCTTCTTCAGGGCCCAGTTCCTCCCGGAGGTCCCTGAGCTGTCCTCGGCGGGTCCCCCAGGGGCTTCCTGAGAGCCCCTGGAGTTGTGTCGTGTAATGGCAACTTGGTAAGCCGGTAGCGTGGCGGCCTCTGGGACCCAGTGTATATTCCCTGCCCAGTGAATAAATAATAAAACACCCTCCTGGGAGTGCTGGCTCTGAGGTCCTAGGTGGTGCATGACAAAAGTCAGTGTCTGCCTGAGAAGGCTGTGGGTGGTATGTCGGGAGGTGCGGGGGGCCGAAGAGAGACACAGCTCTTGAACGTGCCCCGGGAAGCCCTGGGGCTCCCCTGGGGGCTCCGGCAGCCTGAGAGGCCAGCATAGCGTGTGCAGATGTCAAAGAACCATGTGGCTCATCACAAGGAATCCTACCTGGGCCCAGGCTGCTTGGTAGAGACCAAGCTCTCCGGATGTGGTCCCCAGACCGGCTCCTTTTCCTTGGTTAATGTCCCTTGTCCCTGGAAGCTGCCCTGGTGTCGCGGAAAGAGCAGGGGCCTGCATCCAGTGCGGGCTCACCCACTCGCCGTTTGGGGGATTTGAGACAAGTCCTGCTGAATTCTCATTCAACATTCAATCTCCATCTCATATAACTGAATTGACTGAATTCTCAATCCCATTCAGTCTCCTTAACCATAACTGAACAGCGATATCAGCTGCCACAGACGATGCTTAGAGTTCTCCGTGCATTATCTCATTTAATTCCCTCCCCTGCCCCAGGAAGGTCCAGATATTATCTCCATTTTACACCAGAAGAAACAGACTTTATGTGGGTTGTTAACTCACCTGTCCGGGGCCTAACGGCTAGATTAGTGGAGCTGGCTTGAACCTAGCAGTCTGGCTCCGGAGCCCATACTCTGAACCACCAGATGGTACGCAGCATCTCTGAACCTCACCAGCCACAGTCAAAAAAGAAACAGCCACAGAAGGTGCTAATATTTATTCAGCACCTCCTATGTGCTAGGCATTTTGCTAGACACATTCTTCCATTTGTTCTATCGGTGTCTCTGTAAGACAGTATACCACTTTACACATGAAGCTGCTGAGGTAGGGTGATACCTCAAGCCATTGTGAGAATGGAAAAAAGAGAGTGTATGTTTAATGATGCAGTTCTAGAAAAATCAGCAGCTGATCATTATCTGGTTTGTAAGGTAGCGCCCCGTAAGTCCCCGAATTCCTATTAACTGGTGAATGCCACCAGGAATGATTTGGATCTGCCGTTTCCACCACTGTTAGCCATTGGCCCCAAAGCCTGCACTGGACCCCGGGCCACCAGGCCTCCTCCCCCCAGGGCAGTGCCACAGCCCAGCTCCAGGCCTCTCCTGGTGCTTGCTCCCTCGCTGCTCCCACTCACCCTTGCTGATCCTTCCCCGTAGCTGCTCCCCTGCCCGTGGGCCACGGGGCCATCTGGGCCTCACCCCCTCTTCCTGGCCTGGCTACATTCGGGCTGTTCCATCCATCCATGCTCCGGCATGCAAGCTGCAGCTCTATTTTTAGATTCACTCCTATGGATCATAACTGCTTGCTATTTATTTATTTATTTATTTATTTATTTATTTATTTATGATAGTCACAGAGAGAGAGAGAGAGGCAGAGACACAGGCAGAGGGAGAAGCAGGCTCCATGCACTGGGAGCCCGATGTGGGATTCGATCCCGGGTCTCCAGGATCGCGCCCTGGGCCAAACGCAGGCGCCAAACTGCTGCGCCACCCAGGGATCCCCATAACTGCTTTTAAAAAATGCCAACACCCTCATCTTTTTCTGTGAATACAGAAGAAGTTGGCCTTCCATCTGCAATATTACCCTGTGTAGGCCTTAGGAAAGAACCCTGAATTAGTGGTCAGCAGATCTGGGTTGTAGGCCTGGAATTCCTGGTAAATAATGATTTGACCTCAAGCAAGCCATTACTCTTTTTGATTTGTGGTTTCCCCATCCACCCAGTGGATGACGGTAGCTGCTCCTTACATAAGGCCTGTATGCAAGAGTGCTTTCTGCACCAAAAAGTACTTGTAGGTGTAAGTCATTAATTACCCTGCTCTCTGGTCATCCCCAAAGTCCAACCTCTTCTTCTGATGAGCTGGTGCTTAGGCCTGGCCTCACATTAGAACAACCTAGAGAGCTTTCCAAAGCTGCCTGTGTCCACGCTAAGACAGTCTGATTTCACTGGGTCTGGGGTGAGGCCTGGGGAGGAGCAGTTTTGAAACTCCCTGGGTGATTCTAATGGGCAAGCAGCATTGGGAAACCCTGGTCCGTGGAATGAGGAGGGGACATGGAGTAAACAGTAAGGCTTAGAGACATCCGTCCTCTCCTCCTTTCTCCAGGCGGAGGCTTGCTCTCTTTGGTAGGCCAGAAGGCACACGTCACCCTTCCCCACTCACAGTGGTCTGGAGCCCCTGAGTACCTGCTGATGAACCTGACCTCTCTAGGTCTTGGGTCAAACCTTCAGCTGGGGCACGGGCTTCCTGTTTGTTAGCACAGCAGGCCTCTCTTGAATAGCTCGGCTGGGAAACCCAGCCAACAGTATTTTTACAGATGTTTCGTTATTTTTAATGAAAACCAGCTCCTTGTCTGCACTGGGACCCAAAGCCTGCTGGACGTCTCCCATTGAGGTGCCGGCGGAACACCCACGCCCTACATGTGTCCAAACACCACCTCGTCTGTCGTCCCACCACCCCCCACCGCACGCAGATCTGCTCCCCCTGACTTCCCATCTCAGCCAGGGACGTCACCGTCTTTCATGTTCCCCAGACCGGGAAGAGACGTGTGGCATATGTGAAGAAGGCAGATTCTGGAGTTCAACAGCCTGGGTTCAAATCCTAGTGACCTTTGACAAATGACTTAGCCTGTCTGAGCATCAGTTTCTTTTCCCACAAAAGGTGGATGATAATCATTCCCACCTCATGTGATTTGTCAAAATGAGCCAATACCTGTCAAATGCTTGCACGTGATGCACGCTCAGAGAATGTGAGGCTGTGGTCTTTATACCTGCTCCACCCCCACTGAACACATTCAGTCAATGACTCAGAGCCATCAGTTCCAGCCCTGAAATGTTTCTTACGTGCGTGCTCTGTCCCCAGGTGCTTACTTACATTCATTCGCCCTCCTCTCAAGGTCTCCCTGTCTCCAATCCTCTTCTTTAACCTATCCCCAGGATGCCACCAAACCCATCTTTCTGAACTAGAGTCCTATTCACATCCCTTCCCAGTTAAAAATAATAATAATAATAATAAAGAATTGCTGGCTGCCTTTTCCCCAAACACTGAGTAAGGGCCAGACTGCCTCCCATCCCCTGCCATGCTGTGCATCTTGGGGCAAAGATGCTGTGCATCTTGGGGCGAAGGCTCTCGGGACGTTAGTCAGTTGACCCACTGCCTGTGGGCCTGGTGGGTAACCCCCGAGCTGGCAGGCCAGCTGCACATCCAAAGAGGTGTCCTTGCCTGTGGCTCTCTCATTCGTTTACTATTGCATCACTCCAGGGTGTGGCTGGGTTGAAAAAGGCTCTGGTTTCAGCCACACGGGACTGAAACATATGAAAAAGTGCTCTTTGAAGACACGTTGGTCATCCATTATTTTTAAATACTTTCCTTAAAATGAACTCGCTTTTTCCAGTAGTTTTCAGCTGCATGTTCTACTCCTTGTGAGCTGTAAACAGGATGGAAAAGCTACCAACAAGCTAATGACCTGGCTCATGGGAGGACAGGAGGGGAACAGAGAATGGCAACTTCTTATTCCCGACACTGACTTCTGTCCTGGTGAGTGCTCATTCCCTCCATGGAAAAGTACCCCTGTGGGCTACAGCCTGAGTACCTCGGCCTCATGAGCAGCGCTCAGGATGATGGGCATGTTGGTGGATCTGTCCTTTGGGATGCTGCGCACGGAGCAGTGGTCGTGCCAGCCACACGTTGAGCTGAGCTGAGCTGCTTGCACTTAGAGCAATTTCTGGTTGAGCAGCTGTTTGCACAACACCCCTGATTTGGAATCAGCTATGGGATGAGCGGAAGCAAGCGAGACATGTGTCTTGTGACTATACACAAACATCCCATTAAATTCCACAAACATTCCATACTATGGGTAAAAGAAGCCATGAGCTGATGTGCTTTAAGCAAAAGATGACTGTTAAGTGATCCTCGCTCTTATCTGTAAGTGGAATATGCGGTAAGTTCGGACCTGCCTTCTCAGCACTGCGCTTACGGTGAATGCATCTCCCAAGGTGAGTTTGAGGGGTGCCTGGCTGGCTCAGTCAGTTAAGTGTCTGACTTTTGATTTCAACTCAGGTCCTGATCTCAGGGTCATGAGATTGAGCCCTGTGATGGGCTCCATGCTGGGCATGAAGCCTGCTTGGGATTCTCCTTCTGCCTCTGCCCCTCCCCAGGTGTGCGTGCACGTGCATGTGCGCTCTCTCTCTCTCTCTCTAAAAAAAAACACAAACAAACAAACAAAAACAATGCAAAACAAAAAAGAAACAAAGATGAGTTTGAGAAGGTCAATTTGCGGTGACTGTTCAGAGGTGACCACAGAGGCAAATTCCTTCTGCTGCTTTGCTCTCTCCCATCGCCCTCTGGTGTCCACAGTGAGACATAACCCTCGGAGCCCGGCACCTGCGTAGAGTCCAGCTCACGTTCCCATGATTGGGCAACAAGGGAGACCCTAGTTTAAGACCCAGCCTTGCCACTTGCCAAACTATGAGGCCTATCTCACCTCTTTAAGCTTCAGTTCCCTTACCTATAAAATGGAGATCATAATACCTACAACGCTAATGCTCTTGGAAGGATTGGAAAGGGAGAAGATATGGAAATCACTTCACGCCATCCTAGAATAAAGAAATTGCTTCAAAAAAAAAAAAAAAACTGCCACTAAAACTCTTGACAGTTAATGCATCCTAACCAAGAAGCATGGGCAAAACTTACAAGAGCACTAATATTTTTGCATTATACTTAATTGTCTATCCACAGTTTCTTTGCTGGATTATGAACTGTGAGGTAGGAAGCGTGTATCTCAAATCATCTTATAGTGTCTGGCCCGTGGCTGGAGCTCAGGAAATAGTTGTTGATTGGATACTGAATAAAAACTGATTTCCCCCAGCCTGAAAGTGATCTAAATTTATAGTGTTTCCAAACATCCAAGCAAATCCTCTTATAGGCCAAATGGATTCCAAGGGCTCCACAGTTCAGCTTTCTTTGGCAATTCCACTCGTCCTGAAACACTCTGGCCTTTGGAGTATCTGTATATTTCAACGTAAAGGATGGAAAAGCACACTGATTAAGCCAGGGATGGGGACTCGAGCTCTGAACCCCTAAGGAATCCAAAAAGGAGAATGAGTTCCTAGGAAAAATGGGGAGGAGTTTAGAGATGGAGGCTAAGAACCAGTGGGGATCTTTGGAAGTCAGGACCAAAGCTGCCCTCTTGTGGGTAAAATAAGGGTGCTGGTCCCATCCCAAAACACCTGGATTACACTCTGAAGGGCCAACCCAGTTAACAAGTGCCCAGATGAGTTCAATTATACAAATGCACTTGAGTCTCTTGTAAGTCCTCTCAAGGGGCCATTGGGCAGACTTCAGAAAAGAACATATATCAACCATTATGAACATCAATAAATATTTTCTTTACCTGAAAATAATGCTTCTAATACCACAAGTCCACAAGCCCACAGCCAAGAAAAGAAAATGAAGAGGGCAATGAGCAGATTTGTTCTGTCCTTAAACACAAAAAAATATAAGAAAATTCAACTGTGTTTGTACTTTAAATGAGGTACATTTTGGAGGAGAAACTTGCTTGTTCTGACTTGCACAGTCTCTTCATGAGATGGAGAAGATGACTTTGACATTGAGAACTGACCAAGAGCTGGTGATTGCAGCATCATCTGTTCTTCGTCTAGTATAGTCTTAAAATACTTTAAGGAAGGGGCACCTGGGTGGCACAGTCGGTTAGGTGGCCGACTCTTGCTTTCGACTCAGGTTATGATCTCAGGGTCCAGATATCCTGCCCCAGAGTCCGGCTCTGTGCTAGGCTCTGTGTTTAAGATTCTCTCTCCTTCTCCCTCTCTTTCTCTCTCTCTAAAATAAATAAATAGATAAATAAATAAATAAATAAATAAATAAATAAATAAATAAATAAAATATTTTTAAAAACAAAAAAAATAAGATAATTTAAGGAAGATGGAGTTTATCAAAGCCCAAAGTTCTTTGAAATTAACCTCACAGGGGAATTCATCAGCAGGTCAAATAAAGTGCTGGGGTTTATCGCCATTACAGTTTGGAAATAACCGATTTGGGGGCCAGAAAATAACTGTAAAGAACTCCTAAGGGGATTTTGGTTCTGCATCCTTCAAAATCTGGCCAACCCTCCAAAGAGAAATGAGCTGGGACACCTGTGTGAAGACCTGATGCTCTCTGACAGAAGAAGCAAGACTGTAGTGAGATCTTATTCTTGAAATAATACCAAAAATAAAATACCCTCAATTACAACACTTCACCTATTTGAAAAATCATATTTGATATGGGGTGCTGATAAAGTTCATCATTTTAAACTGTTTCAGTTGCTGGGAATAAAGGAGTGCAAGACTCAGATGCACCCTGCTTTTGTGGTGTTTCTATTCTTCTGGAGGAGGCAGGCAATATACCAATAAGCAATATAATTTCAGGTAATAAATAGTTTAGAAAAAATAAATAAGATAATGCAATAGGAAATGATAGCAGGTGAGTGCGAAAGCTTCTCTTATTTATTTTTAATGTTCTAATGAAAAACCTTCAAACAAACATAAAAGTAGAGAGTATAAGGAACTCCAATATGTTCCTCAGATCCAAAAATTACCATTTTTTCCCTCATCTACTTCATTTGGCCTGTTTCTTCCTTCCTTTCTCCTCCTCCCACCCCCCTTCTTCTTTTTTACCTTTTTCTAGTTTTCAGGTTTTAATTGCTGAAATACTTAAAGATGAGTTCCAGTCTTCCTTCAGTTCACCCCAGCCTACTTCAGTATCCATCTCTAATAATTAAGGGCCAGATAAGGTTTTCTAAAACTTTTGCTTAAATAAATTTATAACTCACCATTATATTGTGTAGATTATAAAATTGTAAATTATGTAACAATATGACATAGACCTTTTATAGTAATTATAGTTACACAAATTATATAACACAATTATAAAATTATAAAATAATTACCAAACATTCTGAAACAACATTAAAAATAAAATTTTATAAATATCCATAACCTAGTCAGTCACCTGCACTTAGTAACTACTTGGATTTAGGTGCTTCTTCCATCTTTTAAATAACATTTTTATTTATTTTATTACAATATAACATACTGTTGAAAAGTCCACATACCATAAGGATAACTCACTGAAGCACCATAAAGTAAACACATCTGTGTAACTACCACTCTGGGACTCCAACTTTGTTTTTTTCTCTTGCAATTTCTTTACTGAAGAAACTGGTCATCGACCTTAGTTTACCACACACTGGATTTGCTCAGTGTTTCTTCTATCACTATGTTTTCAGTAAAAATGGTCATTGGATCTTGACTCTAGGACAGGATCAAGATCAGTAATAGAGTTGAGCCATAATGAAAACTGAGGCAAAGGAAAAACCAGTAATAATCAGTAATACTGATTCTGTCTGTATTTAAAATTCTGATATTTTGTTCATCATGAACTTTTCTGCATTAATTTTGATTTTGATTTTTGAAAATGCTGCGTTAATGTTATTGATCTTGATCACCGAGTTCTTTGGCATCCCCTAGTGTTGGCTCTGGCTAGAGGCTTGACTAGTCTTAGGTTCAAGTTTTGTCAAGAATACTCCATAGCTGACTGTGTATCCCTTTTGCATCATATTAAGAGAGACTTGCTTTCTGGCTGTCTTTGTTACATTAACAGCGATTATTGTAGGTACCTGGACGACTCAGTTGGTTTAGCGTCTCACTCTTGATTTCTGCTCGGGTCATGATCTCAGGGTTGTGAGATTGAGCTGTGTGAGGCTCCATGCTCAGCAGGGAGCCCGCTTGAGATTCTCTCCTTCTCCCTCTGCCACTCTCCCTTCTCACGTGCATGCACTCTCTCTCTAATAAATAAATTTTTTGTTGTTGTTGTTTTTTTAAAGAATGATTGGGCCAGCCCGGGTGGCTCAGCGGTTTAGCGCCACCTTCAGCCCAGGGCATGATCCTGAAGACCTGGGATGGAGTCCCACGTCGGGCTCCCTGCATGGAGCCTGCTTCTCCCTCTGCCTGTGTCTCTGCCTCTCTCTCTCTCTCTCTCTCTCTCTCTCTGTGTGTGTGTGTCTCTCAGGAATAAATAAATAAATAAAAATCTTAAAAAAAAAGAATGATCATTAGAGGATGTCAGCTCTGACCATAACTGTTCCATATCATACTGGAAATCCTAGCAAGTGTAAGAAGACAAGACAAAAAAAAAAAAAAAAGCATTCACATGGAATGGAAGAAATAGAACTGTCCCCCATCACAGATGGTATTATTGTCTAAATAAAAAATCCCAAGGAATCTAGTTCTAGAAGAACTAATGTGTTTAGCAAGGTCATGGATTAGGTCAACATACAAAAATCAATACTTTTCTATACTCACAAATGAACAATTGGAAATTAAAGTTCAAAACATTCAAAATGCTTTCAAAAATGCAAAAACATTACCATCTAGAATAGCTCCAAAAAGAATATGATATACTCAGCTATAACTGTAACAAAACATGTACAGGATCTATATGGTAAAAACCATAAAGCACAGATGAAAGAACCAAAGATTTAAATAAATGGGGAGAGGGGCACCTGGGTGGCTTGGCGGTTGAGCGGCTGCCTTTGGCTCAGTGCATGATCCCAAAATCCTGGGATCGAGTTCCATATCGGGTTCCCTGCAGGGAGCCTGCTTTTCCCTCTGCCTCTGTCTCTGCCTCTCTCTGTGTCTCTCATGAATAAATAAATACAATCTTTATAAGTAAATAAATAAATGGGGAGATAGCTTCTGTTTCTGTGTTAGAAGATTCACTACATTACACCCTGAGTGGCTCAGTCAGTAAGTGTCTGACTCTTTTTTTTTTTCTTAAAGATTTTATATATTTATTCATGAGAGACACACACAGAGAGAGAGGCAGAGACACAGGCAGAGGGAGAAGCAGGCTCCATGCAGGGAGCCCAACATGGGACTCCATCCCAGGTCTCCAGGATCAGGCCCTGGGCCAAAGGTGGCGCTAAATCACTGAGCCACCCGGGCTACCCAGTGTCTGACTCTTGATTTTGGTTCAGGTCATGATCTCAGGGTCATGACATCGAGCCCTGCATCAGGCTCCACAGTGGGCATGGATCCTGCTTAAGATTCTCTCTCTCCGCCTCTCTCTGCCCCTCCCTGCCCTGCTGCTAACACTAGCTCTCTTCCTCTCTAAAAAAAAAAAAAAGAAAAGAAAAGATCACTATAGTTAAAATGTCAAACTCACCTACTGTAGATACAGAGAAGCTGATTTTTTTTTTTCAGAGAAACTGATTATAGGATTTATATGGAAAAGTAATGGAGTTAGAGTACACGAAATTTTTGAAAATAAAAGAACAGGTTGGAAGACTCACACTACGTGATTTGAATATATAAGAAAAATTACAGTGATCAAAATAGCATGGTATGGACTGAAAAATAGATGAACAGAACAAAATGGAGACTCCAGAGATATACTCATAAAATACAGTTAGTTTTAAAGAGTTCCATTGAGTTATAAATGACTTATAACAAAGTTACAAATTGTTCAAAGTGTGCAATTTGATAAATTTTGACATATGTGTGTATCTGTGAAAACATTACCTCAATCAAGATAACGAACATATCCATTATCTCCAGAAGTTTCCGTGTGTCTTTCAGTAAACCTTCCTTCCAGCTCCTCTCTACCTTATATCCTGATCATCACTAATCTGCTTCCTCCTCTTTGTTACTTTACATTTGCTGACATTGTATATCAACGGAATCATACAGAATGTGCTTTTTTGCCTTGCGTCTTGAACTCTACCTAATTATTTTGAGAGCCACCCATTGTTCATTCTTTTCTATTGCTGTGCAGGGTCCTATTGTATTCATGTACCACACTTGGCTCACTCACTCCTTGTGGATGGACATTCAGGGTGTATTTTGCTTTGACTATTACACATAAAGCTGCTAGGAACGCTCGCAAGCAAGTCTTTGTATGGATGTGCTTTCATTTCTCTTGGGTAAATACCTAGAAGTAGGATGGTTTGATTATAATAGTAACTATGTGTTTAACTTTTAAAGAAACTGGTAAACTGTTTTCCAAAGTGGCTGTACTCTTTTATTTTCCCACCTGCAGTGTATGAGAATTCCAGCTCTGTCACCTTCTTGCCAACACTTCATTTTATTTTATTTATTTATGTATTTATTTATTTATTTATTTATTTATTTATTTATTAAATATTCTGTTTATTGATTGATGAGAGACACACACACACACACAGAGAGAGAGAGAGAGAGAGAGAGAGAGAGGCAGAGACACAGGCAGAGGGAGAAGCAGGCTCCATGCAGGGAGCCTGATGTGGGACTTGATCCCAGGTCTTCAGGATCATGTCCTGGGCCGAAGGTGGCACTAAACCTCTGAGCCACCAGGGCTGCCCTCAACACTTCATTTTACCCGGTCTAAAAGGCATGTGGTGATAACTCATTGTGGTTTTAATTTTATTTTTAATTTTTAATTTTTTAATTTTTTATTTTTTTTCATTGTGGTTTTAATTTGCATTTTCCTAACACTGAAGACCCTTTTCCTAATGTGGAAGATCTTTTCACATGCTTGTCATCCATATATTTTCTTTTGTGAACTGTCTGTTCGAAGTTTTGACAGACGTATGAAAGCAATTCAATTATCTTTTCAGCAGATGGAGCTGGAAACAATTGGATATTCGCATGGAAAACTTGAACCTCAACTTATACCTCCCATCATTTACAAGAAATGATTGAAAGCGGATAACGGAACTAAATGTCAAATTTTAAAAAACCGTAACAGTCTTAGATTTAAAAAGAAATAAGAAAATCTTTGTGCTCTTGGATCACAAAGCAAGATCCTCTAAGGAACTTATAAATTGGAACTGACTGAATTAAAAACTTTTGCTCTGTGGAAGACGCTGTCGAGAGAATGAAAAGATAAGCCACAGAGTGGGAGGAAATACCTGCAAATCACATATCCTACAGAGGACTTGTATCCACAATATATAAAGAACTCTGAAACCTCAACAATAAGAAAGTGAACAACCCCAATTTTTTAAGTGGCCAAATGATTCGAACATGCACCTCAGCAAAGAAAATATGTGGATGGCAAATAAACATATGAATAGTCTTTCATATCACCAGCTCTTAGGGAAATGCAAATTAAAAACCACAGAGAGATGCCATTATGTGTATATTGGAAAGCCTAAGACAAAAACCCTGATAATACGAAATGCTGACAAGGATGTGGAGCAACTGGACTCTCAGGCTTGGTTGGTGGAGCACAGTATAGTGTAGGACAGACGCTCTGGAGGACAGTTTGACATTTCTTGATGGAGTTAAACATATACTGAACCGTTTGACCCAGCAATCTCATCTGTAGGTATTTGCTACAGAGGAGTGAAAACATACACACAACCTGTGCACTAATGTGTAGTAGCAGCATTATTCACAATCGCCCCCAACTAGAAACTACTCAAGTATTCTTCATTGAGTAAATGGGAAAAAAAAAAAACTCCCCCAAAACTCCCATGATACACCCATACAATGGAAATACACTCAGCAAAAATTAGGAACAACCTAATGCTACACACAGCAGTGTGGAGAAATCTCATGCATTATGGCAAGTGAAAGAAGCCAGTCTCCGAAGACTACATGTTGGATGATTGCCTTCATATGATGCTCTGGACCAGGCTGAGCTATAGGACCAGATAGATCAGCGTTTGCCAGGGGGTGGGGGCAGGAACTGAGTACAAAGGGGTAGCATGAGGGAATTCTTTTGGGTGTTGGAATTGTTTTGTGTCCTGCTTGTGGTGGTGATTACAAGAATCTATACATGTGTGAAAGTCATAGAACTGTACAACAGAAGCAGAGTCTGTGGTATGTAAATTTTTAAAAAATTCATTTATTTATTCACGAGAGACACGGAGAGAGGCAGAGACACAGGCAGAGGGAGAAGCAGGCTCCCTGCAGGCAGCCCGATGTGGGACTCCATCCCGGGACCCCGGGACCACAGCCCAGGCCGAAGGCAGACACTCAACTGCTGAGCCAACCGGGTGCCCTTGTGTGCTAAATTTTTAAAGCAGTAAGAATGACCGATGGGTGGTTTCAGGTGTGTTGTGGCTGACTCCTCCTCCTGCACAAGCCTGAAGTGCTTGGGGAATGAAACAAAGGCCATTGTGGCCGGAGATCAAAGATCCGGGGAGAGTGTGATCAGCGACGTGAGACAGATGCACAAGCCCAAGCAGAGCCACAGAAGCCCTTGGAACCAAATCCCGCTTCCTAAAGCTCGTCCTTGCTGCTATGCGGAGAATGTGTGCATGGTGCATGATAGTGAGCTATGGAAAAGGGCTTTTTTGTTTTTCAAAATGCTTAATTAGAAAGAAAAGTAATCCTACCTTGAGAGGAGAGGGCCTAGTAATTGGAACATTTGACTGGGACTAAGGCCTGGGAAGGGAAGAAGGGAGCTTGCTGTTAGAACGCTGCTCTGTCTTCGGGCGCCCGGGTGCCTCCGTCAGTTAAGCATCTGCCTTTGGCTCAGGTCATGAGCCCCAGGGTCCTGGGATCGAGCCCCACCTTTGGCTCTCCACTCAGCAGGGAGTCTGCTGCTGCCTCTCCCCTCGCCCATTCCTCCCTCCATCCCACTCCCCCCCCCCCCCCTTGTGCTCTCTCTCTCTCTCTCAAATAAATCAAGTCTTTAAAAAAAAAATGCTGTTTTGTTTTGTGCTTGGACAGCATTTCCCTGTCTGGCTAACTCTGGTGACGCGGGGGCAGGGCTTCTTCCAATGTGTTTTCTTGGCCTTCTGTCCCAGAACAAGCAAACGCGGTGTCTCCAGGCCTTCAGAGGGTCCCAGGTCCAGGGTGACCTGACCCAGACCACAGAAGCTTCGTTGCCAGCCTCTCCCAGCTCACGGCTTGGGCCCTGTTGCTATAAACACACCAGTCAGGAGGCCTAGGCAAGTTCGGGCACCTCCCCAGACCTAGGTGCTCTGCTGTCCCAGCTGCTCATGGACAGGAGAGGCTTACCCTCCCTGGGAAGGGCTGGCACCTCTGACCTCAGAAAGCTCTGGAAAATGAGTGTGGTCAAGACTGTTGGAGGGCTCGTGAGTCACCGCTTTAGGTGGCTTCTCATTTAATCCAGAAAAGAGGTGATTCTCAAGTGCCAACAGTGGCGTCTGTTTGCTGGACCCCCTGGCTGGCGGCAAAACCACCAACCCAAACCCCCCAAGTCCAGGCTGACAACATGGCTACACAGACATCAGCCTGTAGTAGACGGACCGGGAGAGGGAGAGAGATTTGAGACCGAGCTCTAAGAATCCTTGACTCCCTCCTTTTCGTGGTCCCTGGCTAGCCAATTCTCATTCAAAGGGGGCATTTCATTTGTTTCCTGGATGTTTCTGCACCTCTCTCCTGCTTTTTTCTCCTCTTCTCAACCCTGGTCACCTTCGGCAGGGGCAAATGTCTCCCCCACCGAAGGGTCAGGCCTGCCTCCACTGGGATCACAGCGTGAGGACTGCAGCCAAGCTCCGTGGCTCAATTTCAAGTTCCCTTTTAAATGGAAACCATTTGATACGCTTTGCCCGGGCCGTCCTGAAGTCTCAGACTGCACCGAAAGCAAAGGGGAGAAGTCCTGACTCATATTTAACTCTGCCCACACAAAAACTGGTCGTTAGGCTACTCTAAAAACAAAACAAAAATAGATTTCTGAAGAATGGAAGATAAAACTCACCTTTAATCAGCACCAGAAACCCCAATGAAAGAGTCTTGGTTGGTGGAGCTCCCCAGGTCATCCCACGCGTTGTCTTTCATGTGTTCACTGCGGTCAATGTTGAAATTCCCGGGATCACGATGACACCGGGGAACCAAGACAAGAGCTGAATTGGGAGTCAGGAGAGGTGAGATCAAGGCACAGATCTTAGGCCAGATAGTCCTGCAGCCATGAGGACACCAGTGACCCTGGACCCTGCAGAGTCTTGGTTTCTTCGTGTAGAAAATAAAAGGCTAGGACTTTGTCTATGTCTCCAAAAACTTATACCAGGAGACTTATATCAAGTCTCTGCTTGAATATCCTGGTGCCACCCCAAACTAATTCAGCTACAGTTGCCTCCCTCGATCAGCCCACTCAGGTGAGCTCCTTTCCCCCTCTACCTCAGTCAATGGGGGAATTTTAGGCTGTGACCTAAGTGATGGCTTCCCTTCTATATTAAAGGTCATGCTCCCCCGTCCCCCACTCCATATCTGGGAGAGAAATGAGGATTATCTCCCTTCTCCCACGTCTGAGTTTCCCCGGCCCCTGGCCCTCTGAGGTCTCTTCCCTTCCTGGTGGCTCTGGGTTCTGTGTGGGCCCAACTCAGGTCAGCACGGGGTTAGGCCACACCAGCATCCTGCTCCCCCCTGAATCATGGCCTACGGGAGGGGGAAGACAGACTCACGGACCTCTCACTCTCTTCACAACATGAGCCCGCAAACGTGAAGAAGTGTATTAGACTTTCCCAAAGATCGGAAAAGCTAAAGTGACAATGTAGAAGAGGGAGGATTTTAAATGGCCACCAATCCCATTTTTCTTGGACAAGCATCTAAGAAATGAAACATTTCGCAGGAGGAAACTCTTCAGGTGGGTGCTCTCTGGAACCTAATCTTGTTGCTGTGACCTTATTCTGTGCCTTCCTTCTGGAGAGACAGCCTTCCTCCTCGGACCTCCCCACTCTGGGCTGTGCAATCCCTCTTATGCCTGGGAAGCCCCGCCTCCCATCTTTAGAGACTGGCCTGTCATGCAGCGATCTCCCAGCCTCACCCTTTTCCCCAGTTCATTTTTTAAAAAAATTTTTATTTATTTATGATAGTCACAGAGAGAGAGAGAGAGAGAGACAGAGACAGAGACAGAGACAGAGACATAGGCGGAGGGAGAAGCAGGCTCCATGCACCGGGATCCTGATGTGGGATTCAATCCCAGGTCTCCAGGATCGCGCCCTGGGCCAAAGGCAGGCGCCAAACCGCTGCACCACCCAGGGATCCCTTCCCCAGTTCATTTAACTAAGTCTTGGTTACTCTGTCCAGAATGGCTCAGTACAAGAGTCCAAGATGACCTTGGGCTCTCCAAGTCCCTCAGAGTCAGGGAAACTGAGGAACCCCATATATCTGGCCCTCTTAAAAGTGTCCCATCAATGTCCCATCAATGGATTGAAAATGGGCCTCTTTATGCTTCCAAATATCCATGTGCTAACAGTGCACACATGCCCCTTGCAATGACAATTCCCAGAGAGCACAGACTAATTTTAGACCCTTATGGAAAAAAACCAAAATGGACTTTCCCTCCCCAACTTCCCATCCTTTGCAAGACGTCCCCTTGGGGTTTTACTTTACATTCTTTTGGTGACCAGAATATGCTTCTATGTTCAACTCTTCCCCAACCATTCTACTTTCATTTTTTTTTTTTTTTAGATTTTATTTATTTGTTCAGGACACACAGAGAGAGGCAGAGACACAGGCAGAGGGAGAAGCAGGCTCCATGCAGGGAGCCCGACTTGGGACTCGATTCCAGGACCCGGGGATCACGCCCTGGGCTGAAGGCGGCGCTAAACTGCTGAGCCCCCCAGGTGCCCCAACATTCTACTTTCAAATAGCGCTCCCTTAGTCTGGCCAAGAATATGAAAAGGGGCCCATGGGCCATACAGCTTTTGATAGCAGCTTTTCCTTGTACTACGAGAGACGGATGAAATTGTTAGCTGATGGGGCCAGGCTGCTCTTGAGCTCTGAGTGTGTGGAATGGGGAGTGCCATGTGTATGTGCAGGGATAATTCTCCCAGTTAGAACAGCAATAAAAAAGGTGATGTCTGGGGGATCCCCGGGTGGCTCAGTGGTTTAGCACTTGCCTTCAGCCCAGGGCCTGATTCTGGAGACCCGGGATCGAGTCCCATGTCAGGCTCCCTGCATGGAGCCTGCTTCTCCCTCTGCCTGTGTCTCTGCCTCTCTCTCTCTCTCTCGATCTCTCTCTCTCTCTCTCATGAAGAAATAAATAAAATCTTAAAAAAAAAAATAAAAGCCTGCAGGTGATTCTCTCGGGCAGCCGGGGCTGAGGACCACCGGCGAGTGGGGATGAGGGGATGAGGCCTGACTACCGGGAAAAGGTCCCATTTTGTTGCATCTGAAATGAATTCTGCACCTTGTTCTCTCAGACTCCTTTCAGCCTCCCAGATTCTGGGTGAGACCTCAAGTAAAGGGGGGGCCCGGGGGGCAGGTGCTAGGGTGCGGCCACTAGGGGAGGTCGTGGAATGGCGGTTACCCCCAATCCCTGGGCAGGTTCCCAGCACTGATTTTTTAATGTGAAGAGATGACACAGGGCGCGGCACAGAGTGGATTCTTCCACTAAATACAGAACTTGAGGAAACCAGGACCGCGGCACCAGAGCCTGAGTAGGCGGGGACCCCCCCTGCCACCAGCAGATGGCGACATTACAAATGCCACAATAGGGCCGAGGACCCCCCCAACAACAAGGCCAAGATGAAAGCGCTGAATCCCTGAGCCTGGGGGCATGAGATGGAGCACAGATGGGGGTCTGTTCCTCTGGCTTCGGCTCTTTATCCTTTTTTAAGATTTTATTTATTTCTTCATGAGAGAGACAGAGGCAGAGACACAGGCAGAGGGAGAAGCAGGCTCCATGCAGGGAGCCCGACGTGAGACTCGATCCAGGGTCTCCAGGGTCACGCCCTGGGCTGAAGGCAGGTGCTCAACTGCTGGGCCACCGGGGCTGCCCGGCCCTTTATCCTTTTATAGAAGTGGATCAACAGATTGTTAAAGGGAGTTTTAAAAAAAAAAAAAAAGCAAGGCCCACGGCTCCTCTCTCCTGGGAGGCCAGGCGCTGGGTGACGTCTGTGTGCCCCGGGCACTCGGGAAGGGAGGCCAGGCTGGGCACTCCACCAGCTTCCATTGCTCCTTCGGGCTTTTCCCACGTGCATGCTCCTCCGTCATCAAAAAGTGAAACAAACCCCTCCCGGAAGCCTGTGGGTGCCCCAGAGTAGCACGTCCTCAAGCTTGCCTCAGTTTCCTCAAGCCAAGGGGCTGGGCTTCTGATGTGGGCCAAGCGTCCAGGCTGGGGGGGCCGGGGGGCGGTGGAGAGGCCCTCCACGGTCCGTTACCCGAGGAAGGGGAGCAGAGCCCCAGCACGGGCCCTGCTGAGCCGTGTGGCACCGTCCCGAGGCCCGCCCGCCGCACCCCCGGAGTGGGCATCAGGGCCCTGCGACACCGAGGCCGCCCCTGTACCCGGCGCTGGCCTCCCGCCGGACCCGCCTCCGGGCTCCAAGACCAAGGCCGGGTGGACACACCAGACGAGGACAGCAAAGAGCCTGTCCTTGCTGAGGGTGAGCCGGGGGCAGGGGGCGCCCGGGCCGAGCGGTGGCCCACAGGCAGGTGCAGCCCAGGGACGATCGGGGGGCAGGGGGGAACCTGGCTGCGTGGCCAGACAATCCCCACTACCCAGGTCGGGCCGGGCAGGCTCCCAGGGGGGCTGTGGCCCCCATGGCTCGGCCCTGCCGCAGGCCGCGTCTGTCCCCATCTGCAGGCGCTGTCGCAGGGCTGACTCCGAGGCCTCCCGGATGCCTCCTCTTCAGTTCTCCCCGTCGTTACACAAAAACAGCGTTGTCTGAGCCCATCCTGCGTCCAGCCGTCCGCCGACTCTTCTGCAAACACCGTGTCGTCATTTAAGTGGCATCGGCTCCCCGAAGTGAGGTCAGGTCTCTCCATCTTCTTTGCAGAAGGGGAAACCGAGACTTGGCCACGTCCAGCCATCGGTCATCGCAGTTTATGCTCGTAGCTGGTGTGCGACAGAGCCAGGATTTAAGGCCCCGTCTGGTGGACCCCATGCCCTCTTGAATCTACGGCCTAAGTGTGTGCAATAAGCACAACTTTGTTCTGACACACTCAGAAGCGAGAATAGTCACATGCTAGTGTGGCCAGCGTCAGGAGGATGGCCACTGTCGGCCACCAGGAGCCCTTGGCTCTAGTCCAGTTTTTCATAAAAACAAGAGGCGAAGCTGCTGTGCTAAAGTTTTATGGGGAAGAGGAGGTAATCCCAGGGCAGAGACATGGAGAGAAAGGGGAAAAAGCAGAGAATAAGCAAACAAACACAAAATGGTCTATTCTGAGACCATTGGGTGGGTTAGGAAGGATGGCGTGGCCATGCTGGACATCTCTGGGGAGGCCACAGAACCACCACACCTGTTGGGGAGAAGAGTGAGGAAGTCTCTGTCGCTTCCTCCCTGTGTCTCAGGTCTCTCGCTGGTCAAAATCCACCCCAAGGGGCACTAACTAAAGCCCCATCCTTCTGGGTTGTGTGCCTGGGCCCTCTGGGCAGCTCTGCAGCCAACCTCAGTGAGTCCAGGTCAGGCTGGATGCGGATCCCGGAGCTGTTTCAGATGCTATCAGGATGGGGACAGAAAGGGTCATGCCCAAGTCCCAAGTCCGGTGCTCGCCCCCAGGATGGCCGAGAGCCCCTGCTGTGTTGGGAGGTGGGTGGCATGGCAGCAGGGGCTCCCCATTGAGCAGGACCAGGAGAAGAGTGTGGGGAGGGCCAAGTGGGCTCCAGGGCTCCAGCAAGTCTGGCTTTCCATTTCCTGCACGTTCAAGTCCAAGCTCCCTATTTTTTTATTTTTTATTTTTTGCTTTTTTATTTATTTTAAGTCCAAGCTCCTTAGCATGACACTCAACACTCCCTGGCCGGCAGGGAAGTGAGGGCTCAGTAGACTTTCCCCACCAAGTCCAGTGTACCCACATACCCTGCTTCACGACCTGCATTAGCCCAGGAGGCCCCCAGATGTGAGAGAAAGGCACCTAAGTGGTCACAGCCCTGTGGGTTCTGGGGTTGGCTGGCAGAAGCATGTTTGGGTGTAAATTAGATAAAGAAAACACTCCTTCTTCCTGGTCACAGCTCACACCAGAGTGCACAGCTGGATTTCAATGTGCCCTTGTCCGCCCAGGCCCGGAGGCCCGGCCAACCAGGCTAGATCCCAGACGAGGAAGCAGGCCCAGAGAGGCACATGGCCTTGCCCAAAGTCACACAGGCCCACACCTGGACTCAGTTTCTGACTTCAATTTAGAGGATGCCTCCTAATTTACACCCCACCCCCCACCTGTCCCGGAGCTCAGCTGGGCAGCCTTGAGGCTACCCTGCCCCCATCCTGTACAGAAGCACTTTTTGAAGTTTTCCGGGTGCATCTGGCACTGACCCCATGTTCTGGCCTGTTCTAGTGCCCAAGGCCATGAGAAAAGGCCTGTACCGGGTTTTCCCTTCCCCAGACCCATGACCCGCAGAGATTCGGCCCCTGGGGCCTTTGCCAGGGACCTCTTGGGGAACGGCTGCCTGACTTCCTGTTTTCATATTCTTTCCTCCTCTGCTTGTTTTTTCTACTTTGTTGTTCTTTGGTCCCTTTTGGTTCTCCTCCCCTAGCCCACCCTGCAAAACCAAACTTCATTTTATTGTGATTATTTTAAATCCATGTTTAGACAGGAAGACTTTACCCCTTCTTGTTTCCATTTGAGGAACTGGAGCCGAGGCCTGGCCCCCCCCACCCTGCCCGCTTTCTCTCCCTCCTCATTCCCTGTGGTTTATTTCCCAAAGGAGTGTCTTCAGGTCCCACAGCAAAGAAGAAACAGCCTCAGAAGCTGTGCCTGCGAGGACTGTGTGAATTCAGGATTCCGGCTGTACTAGAAATTTCTCTTTTGCTGTCATTGTGGGCAGAAGGGAAGGGATCTGCTAGCTATCCACCCCCCCCCCATGTTGTCGTTAGCTCCCTAAAACAGAAGATACGGCCTCTGCTTAGAGACTCCCCACTTAGTGGCTCCCCACTTCCTCCAAGGTCAAGTCTGAATTCCTTAGACCTCATCCAAGACCCTTCAAAGGGGTGCCTGAGGCAGCTTTTCAAAACCTCCTTCCCTCTTATTCCATCTGCTTCTCCCTCCCACCTCCCCACCTCCTCCCTTCCAGCCACAGCCAAGCTCCCTATCTTTTCTGGAAAGGAAAGTCTTCTTTCCTTTCTAGTCTCCTCTTCTTTCTTATTGGATCAGTCACTCGTCTTTATATCTGTTTGCCTCCAAGTGCTCATGTCTGGGGTGAATGGGCTTCTCTCCTATCCTGCATATGCACAGTGTGTGCATGTGTGTCTGCGGGATGTACAAACGCTTGGCTAACTGTCCCGCTAAGAATCACTCCACCACTAGGGCCCGGGAAGGCCTCTGTGGGAAGGCAGGATCCGGAAAGGTTGACCACTCAGTGTTGACCTGCCACAGGGAGCTTGTGGATCATTTCGCAGGAAGCCAGAACCTGGGGCAAGTGGAGAAGGAATGCTTATGTCTTCAGGGAGTGCTTATCAAAATAGAGTTTTGAGGGGATCCCTGGGTGGCTCAGCAGTTTAGCACCTGCCTTTGGCCCACAGCGTGATCCTGGGGTACTGGGTTCAGGTCCCATGTCGGGCTCCCTGCATGGAGCCTGCTTCTCCCTCTGCCTGTGTCTCTTGCCTCTCTCTGTGTGTCTCTCATGAATAAGTAAATAAAATCTTGTAAAAAAATAGGATTTTGGAAACAACTGCATCAGAATCACTTTGGGGTGGAGGAGGAGTATCTTTTAAAAATTTAGGTTCCTGGGACACCTGAGTGACTCAGTGGTTGAGTGTCTGCCTTCGGCTCAGGTTGTGATCCCAGAGTCCTGGGATCGAGTCCAGCATAAGGCTCCTCGCAGGGTCCTTGCTTCACCCTGTGCCTATGTATCTCTCTCTCTCTCTCTCTCTCTCTCTCTCTGTGATTCTCATGAGTAAGTAAATAAAATCTTTAAAAATAAATAAATAAAAATAAAATAAAATAAACATTTAGGTTCCTGGACCCTGACTCAAGCCTTATGAATTCAAATGAATTCAAATCTCTAGAGGTTGTCCCAGAAATCTGAATTTTAATCGACTGCCAGGAGATTCTTTGCACCAGAGTTTGAGAACCACTGATCCACGAGCTCTGGGAGCTGGTGTTTATGCCTCTAAAACTGCTTGTCAAGGTCACTCATCAAACTGCCTGAATGTCTAACTGAGTGGTTGCTTTTCAGACTGGATTTGTCTCCTGTCTTTGGTGGCGTTTGAGTCACTGGAATGTAGCTTCCTTTTTTGAAACTTTAGACTGGCTCACTTGCTCTGACACTTCCTATTCCTGGTTCATATCCTAACTTTGTAATCATTCATTTCCATCTCCTTACCAAGCTCTTCTTCTTCCAAATGCCCGCTAATGAGGGGCCTTGGATCTTCATCCAGGTCCTGACCATGGCCCTGTCCTTGGCAGGCCCTACGAGACCTGTGGCTCCCACCATGGCACACAAACACAGATGGAGTCTAAGTCGATGTTTCCAGCACAGATGCTCTCATTGGCCTCCATCCCTTACCTAAAACTCCCTGCTGGAGCTCTCCGTTGGGATGAGCATCCCAAGTCACACGTTTCTAGAACTGTTCTGTGGCTCTTCCTCCTCTAGTTGCTGCATTTGTGGGAGGTGTCCACTGGGACACCAACCTGGATGCCTGAGGGCCACCCCATCCCTGCCAAGCTAGCTGTGTTACCTTGGACAAGTTACTGATCTCTCTGTACCTCCACTTCCTCATCTGAAATATGGACACAATGATGGTACCTACCTCACTTGGTTGTGAGAATTACATTCATTTGTGTATATAAAGGGCTTAGAGTAGCACCTGGCATGGTGGAAGTACTTGATAAATGGCAGTTATTGATGATAATAATGACACTAATAAATACTTAGTGGTTAGCAATCATTTTTATTATTCTGGTCTCTTCCTTCTCTCTTGATGCCTGCTCACCAGTCACAGTCTCTTTTCTCTCTGTAATACTCCTTTTCTCTGAAATCTGCTCCCCTCTGCTCTTAGAGTATCCTCACTTCTTCCCTGGACTTGTCTAGGACTGATCTTCACCTAGACTCCTGTCTCCTTTCTCACCTTCGAGGTGCCTCCTTAAAGGCAGAGTCTGTGCTTTATTTTTTTGTGTCCCCCGGCACCAACTGAGTGCATATGATTTATAGGATAAATAGATCAAATGATGCATGGATCGATGGATGGGTGGATGGACAAAATCAATGTATCATGTAGAAATCTTTGAAGGGGAAAGATGCCTTGTAAATCAAGGTGGTAGTGGGCAGTCAGGAACATGGGTAGGCAAACTGTAAGGAAGGTGGGATCCGTGGAAGGTGCTTCTGAACCAAAAAATAGCAATGGCTTAATCAATGATGTTAATGTGTCGAGGAAGTGTATCTCCCCAGAAGGAATGGGATCTGTAGAGACGTCAGAAGATAAAATCTACAATTGGTCAGTGTCCAGTTATTTTCAAGGGAGAGAGACATTGGGCCTGAGGTTCAGGGCTTCCCACTACTAGATGGAGGGCACTGTCATCAGACAGATATTTTCCTAACTTGTATGAAATATTCCTCTGAGCCTTGACACTTCCTTTCTTTTCATTCCATCCTCTTTGTGGGGTGGAGCTTTTCTGATGACTAATTTAGTCTGGGTTGCTGATAAGAATTGTTGTATCCTTGGAAAGTCCTTGGATTTTATTTTGCTAACAATATCTCATGAATGTGATTTTTTCGTAGGATTGTTCCCAAGAGCCCAATCAGCTCCGGATGCACCAACAACACTGAGTTTCTGTGCCTATGAGGCTGATGACCAGATCTGTGATCAGAGTAAAGTCACTTGTATGCTGTCCCAGGCAAACCTGGGAAGCCAACTTGAGTCCCAAATTGTTGGTTTCTGCAGTCACAGAATTGTGTTCTCCAGTGACATAATGTCTGCTTGAGTTCACTCAAGGAGTCCTATCTTCACCATCACCATGCTTGGGAAATGAGACTTAAATCATTGGAAAATCCCCTTGCCAATTGGCCCTCTTGGTATTTAACTTTGATAATTCTTCTTTCCTTGTTTATTGACCCCTGATTGATAAAATGGAACAAAGATGGCAAATATAAGGCATACATATCGCCACTACTCGCACCCACGTTCTTTGCGCACATTACTAATGAATCATGGCTTTCTTTTCTAGCAAAATGGAGGTAGAATTTGGCCTTCCAGGAAGACAGGACAAATCCATTAAATTTGTTAGATGAGATGCAGCATATTTATCATTTCTGCTCTAAAGGTGTCTATGCGCTTTTTCAAGAAGTAGTATCTCAATTATCTATGACTTTATGACACGCCAACCCAAAATTCAGTGGCTTGCAAATACAATGTATGTTCTCATGATTCTCTGGGCCAGCACTTGAATTGAGCCCAACTGGGGAGTTCTGACTTTGGCTGGCTGCAGTCAGCAGGTAGCTCGATGGGGACTGGAGGGTCGAAAACAGCCTTGCTCACGTGACTCCAATGTGCTTTTCAAGTTCTGTTTGTATCACATTTACTAAGGTCTTACCAGGCAGGCAAAGGAAGCCCAGAATCAGTGCGGAGAGGGCTCCATGAAGACCTGGATTCAGAGAGGCATGATTCATGAGGGGCCATTTCTGTTAACAGTCTACTCCAGATTAGGTGGCATTTCATTGACCAGAAACTGCCTGAGTGCCTACTATGAGCCAGCAACAGTGCTTGGCACTGTGGATAAAATGACAAAAGGATTGGGAAGCACTTTGAAGACTGGAAAGGCTGTGGCTAGAAGCAAAGAGGGAAGAATTAAAACCATGATCTGAATCACTGCGGGTGCAACAATCCATGTGTGTGCGCGTGTGCGTGTTTGTAGTGTGTGCTTGATGGAAGAGGGGCATTGAATTATTTAGATAACTTCTTCTATTCTCCATTTCATGTGGATCTGCGCAGCCTAGGTTAAATGAGTAGCTCTATTGTTGTCCATTGTGATATGCCCCTTACAGCTTTTTTTCCCCAGACTCTGAAACATTTAAGACAATCACATAAGTGTATTCTTCATGACCACAAAGAGCCACTTGAGGTTTTTTTCA
The DNA here is from genome assembly GCF_048418805.1 of Vulpes vulpes. NCBI lineage: Eukaryota > Metazoa > Chordata > Mammalia > Carnivora > Canidae > Vulpes > Vulpes vulpes. The sequence goes on along the minus strand of NC_132794.1, from coordinate 74,268,983 downwards.
CCCCTAGAAACCTGGCCAACTCTGAGACTGAGGCTCATGCTCGCTGACTCTGATATTTCCTCCCTCCCCACATTCCTGCCACCCACAGCTGCTCCAGTCTGAGCAAAGTTCAGAGGCCAAATACTTACGGCCTAAGCAGCCTCTCCAGTGGTGATGGCAAAGAGACAACTCCACTTGTGAAAACAAACAGTCATCCTTTCCATTTACACAGCTCTTGGGCCTTCTTTTCAAAGAAAAGTGTCCTTTCCCTCACCAGATTGTTCCCCAAATCCTTGGAGTTAGGCAGGGCGGGTAACAGAGGGGGGAAACTGAGGCCCAGAGAGGGGAAGTTACTTTCCCCGGGAACGACAAGGCTGGAAGCGGAGCTCCGGTTTCCCATTCCAGATCTTGGCTCGTCCAGCGGTCACACCACCTTGCTCTCCTCAGCCCTAGGAAGTCTACTCTAAAAACCCTTCTGTGGTTTTCCACCCCATAACTTACTTACGAATCCCCACTTCAAACTTGCTTTACTTTTCATTCACAGAGAAGGAAAGAGGGGAAAACATTAAACATTTCCCTGGGGCCTAACTTCCAAATCTTTTGTTGCTAGGAGGAGATAGCGGATTCTCTTTGAAGTTCCAACTTCCACCCATAAATGATACAGCCAGCATCCTCCTGATGGAAACCAGAGGCCCAGAGCCAATTTCACGGTGACAACACACCCTGCCCCCTCAAAACAAAATGTGAACCAGGAGAAATTCAAAGGGAACATCAAGAGAAGGCTTGGAGAGGGAACTGCCTTTGAAGGAAGTTCAGTGTACAAGTGACAGGAGCGCCCTTGCCCCCATGCTTCTAGAAGGTTTGGGGTGAGATGCAGGCCTGCTTGGATGGCACCTATCACCTCCTTCCCCCTAAGTTCATCTTCCTTGGGAGAGCTGACTTTCTTTATCACCACCCTGGAGCACAGGAACCCTCTAGAAAGCTGAGACTGGAGAAATATCCTGATCCTGTAGGATCCTGTAGGATCACCTGATCCTATGGTGTAGGTCTGGGAGAGTGTGAAATAGTGATGCTACTACTTCCCCACATTTCCCCGTGTGTGGCAGACACGGCGGTCTCTCTGGTTGGGAAGAGAAGCTTAGAGTCCTGCGTAGTATGACCGTCGAGGAAGCCACTACAGCTTGACTAGGCTGGCAAGAGGGAGCGGCTCTCTCTACCACTCAGTAGTCCCGGTGACCCAAAAGCCTTGACAGAAGTGAATGTGAGGTGGACATTCGAGCTCCTGGAGCTCCTGAGCCAGGCAGCAAACACAAGGGGCATGGTCAGCTATGAAAAAGCACTTGTTGCTATGGGAAAGGTGCCTGGAGGGCCTTGGCATTGGCATCAGACCATCAGAGCTTGCCCGGAAGTTTTTTCCATGGTCTTAACATAGGATCGATGATGGGTAATCCATCTGTAAGATTCAGAAAACACAAAAGACTGTCAAGGGTCACAAAAGAAATACTCTGCAGTGTTACTAAGCACATGCATCAAATGAGTGAGGAAAACAGCAGAGCAGCTAAAGCAGGAAGGGACAGTCCAGCCGAACTGGTTTGGTGCCCTGGTGACCTGCTGAATCGACGGGACCAGAGTGGGAAAGCAACTCCCTGAGAGCCACACCGCCTGTCGGCAGAACCAGAGCCCAGGATTCTCACTCGAAGGCCAGCAGTCTTTTGACTTCACAGCACAATCTCCCCTTTATTCTAAACCCTCCCCCATAGTCCTCTATAAATCTGCCCCTGCACCCCTTCGCCACCCAGCCACCTCCTTGCTCCGGGGGAAGATGCCCAGTTTACGGAGTCAGCCACTACGAGGCTCAGTGTAAGTTGTGCCACCCAAGTGTGGGGGGGATCTGGAGCGGAGCAACCTCGCCCTACTTCCTAATAAATAGGACAATTTGTGTTTCTGTTCTGAGGCCTTTGGATTGTTCTCTGGATCTCAGGGTAGAGATGTTAGGCGAGAAGTGGGTTCCGTGTAATAATGGGCCAGGAAATTCCTGCAGAGTTTAAAGACGCATCTCCCAATTCACCTGTGGCTCGCTGGAGGGAAGGAGGGGAGAGATGGGGCACAGGAGCACGCTGATGGTGGGGTGAAGGCCGACAGGTCTGCTGTCCGTTGCACACACTTCAAGAGCATCCAGACCGGAGGCTCTAGAAGCTGAGTAACCCCCATAAGTGACTTTGAATTAAGAGCCCCTGCTTTTACAAGAAATCATATCTGAATTGTGGCCCTCATTCTCACAGCTGCTGTTTCCAGCTGTCTGAGGAATCTGGAGAGTTCCTTTCTGATCTCGTACAGTGCAAAGAGTACCGCATCTGGAACCAATAGGCCTGGGCTCCGGTTCGTGGGTTGTCCATTCCCTGGCCCCACCACGTTATATTGTTCTTCTAGTACTTCAGGCCAATCTCTGGGTTTCATTTTCCTCATGTATGAAAATCAAGGGGCTGCAAGCAATTTCATTTCCAGGAGTGTATCCAAAAAAAGCATTAAGAATTTATGCAAATATTTAGTGGCATGAATGTTCATTACAACACTGTTATTAGTAGAGCAAACGTTGGAATAACCTAAATGTCCAACCACAGGGGACTGGTTACATTCGCTCAGTGGTTCTGATAATAGGATAACACACAGGCCTTAAAATGATGTTGATAAATGTATCTACGGCACAGAAAATGTTAGGTAAAAGGGGGAAAATCACAAAAATGGTACATATGGGTTGAATTCATTTTTGTGTAAAAAAGGTCCATTTGCATGTGTGTATAAAATATATATAGCGTATTATGTATAGCATAGCATTTATTATACACACTCTATGATGCATATTTCATATTCTGTATTATATTATGTATAATAGCACAGACATATATTTTTACCTAGGAGAGCATTCTAAGGATCTAACGTGGTGTTGATGGTGCAAAATATTATCCAAATTGTAGAACCAAAATTTGACTTCCAGGAATGTATCCAAAGAAAGCATTAGGAATTTATGCTATTTACCTAGAGGGCTATTTTAATTATCCGATATAGTATTACCAGGGATTGTTTAACACGAGTGAGATTATAGGTATTTTACTAATTTTTCCCCCTGTTGCTTGCCCGTATTTTCTAATTTTCTATCATGAGTAATGGTGCATTTTAAAGAGAGGAAGCAATGAAAGAAACTATTTTGACAAAGCGGGGTGGGGGGGGGTTGGCTGTGATTATGGAGGTCCAGTCATGCCCCAATATTCCATGCAGGGGGACCAGGAAGAGCGGCGGGATGGGGAGGGGGGCCCCACGCCCTGGCTGAGAGCTGGGGAGGCCAGCATCTCCCTCCCGCTTAGGCCTGCGTGCTCTACATAAACACCCTCTCCACCCAGCCTCGGCTCCACTCCATCCCCCCGTTACTCATCCCTCGCTTTCGGCCTTATTTTGACTCACTCTTCAGACATCATTTCAAAGGAATTTCTGTTTAACCACAGCGCCCACATGAAGAATCCTACTAAAACTTCATTTTCACTAAGTTTCAGAAGACAGATGACTTAAATTAGCTACACTGGCCTTGCAGGAAGCTCCCTAATCCCCAACTGCCGGTGCAGTTGTTGCTGGTGGGTCTGATCTGCTGCGGGCAAGCTCTGTTTCTCTCTCTCTCTCTCCCTCTCTCTCTTTCTCACACACACACACACACACACACACGTGCACCCACAAGCGTGCATGCACACATACACAGGCACACTCACCCCTACATCCACAAAGCCCAGCCAGGCATTAAACCGACTACATGTGCCCTCTTCTGCTTGAGTCCCCAGCGTGGACTGGTCACTGGGACCAGTGGACACACTCCTTGTGTGGCTGGGTCTCTGCTTTCGTGGTCAAAAGGAAAGCACTGCGGTACCCCCATCAGTGTGGGCTCGGCGGCCATGGAGCGGTTCTGTATGACGGGCTTGGGGGGCCCTCTGGATGAACTGTCCTATCCCTCAGGGTACTCAGACATTCAGGCCGCATCTGGGGGTGGCCTCTGCTCTCTCCTCCTTTCCTCTGGATGCTACTTTTCCTTTTTGTTTATCTTCCCCTCGGGCCCACTCTGGGGAAGCTCTCCCACCCTTCTCGACCCCTGGAGAAGTTTGTGTGGGCTTCAGCATCTCTTGGCTGGCCCCCTTGGGGATGCCTGGATGTTTTTCCTTGAATGGCTGAGGTCCCCTGGGGCTGCCTTGACCCTTGTGGGCTGGTTGCACTTGGCTTGAGCCTGGCCTCCACTGTGTGTGACCAGAGGCAGCGTAGTAGGGTTGGGGTGGTGGGAAATGGGGGTGGGGGGCTTTTCCACATTTTTTAAAGATAATACAACAACATCACGGTTGAGACTAAGAGGCAACTATGCGAGAGGAAGCGAGATTGTGGGACAGATGGAGAAAAGCAGTTCCCACTACCCCACCAACCCAGAGCCGCTCCCCCCAGCCTAGCTCTTGATCACCCCTCCGCCTGAGACAATGCAGCTCTTTCTGGTGAGTTCTTAAGAGCCCTGGGTTTCTTTCGCAGAGATGCCCTAGGCCCTCTCTTCCCTGCACCTCGAATCTCTCTTGCAGCGTATCTCTAACCCTGCGATAGCCCCGAGGCTAACCTCGGCCCTCTGTTGGTTTGCAAGCAGCAAACCCTGAGCTCAGCAACTCCCACATCGGACTCCTTCTTCCCCCCACTGCACACACTCTTGCCCACCTTAAAGGACTCCTCTCTCTGCCGCTACATCTCTGCACTCTGTCCCCAGGACAGATTGTCCCCTTCTCACCCAGTCCTCTGCGGAGGGGCCCTGATTCCTCCTCCCTTTAACTCTCCTTCTATTGTCAGGCCACCTGCTACTCCTGCTGCATCAGCGCAAAGGGGAAGGCTTGCCTCACCTTTCCCATCAGCCTTCTCCATCTGCAGCCTGGGACCCCCCCTCCCCTCGGGGCACTGGATTCAGGCTTCTCCTTTACACCTAGCACTTTGAGTCACAGTTAGCTCCCTTGCCCCTGGCTCAAGGAAGAGCTTTGGAAAAGATGAGGACTGGGCGTTTTAGATCTATGGGGTTTCCAGCTCCACTTAATATCTATTTCTTTAACATGCATTTGAACAGACATTGAATGAGGTTGAGATGGTTGATCCTGGAGACAAGAGTCACCCCTAATGGTGGACTGGACTGTCACATGCTGGCCACCAAGAGGAAAGCCAGAAGGGGATTTACCTGTCATAAGTGGGGTATGGGTGTGGGAGGGCAAGCAACCCTGCACTGTATGTCTCTTCCGAATGGGAAGAAGCCCCTGTGAGCCTTCCCCAGGGCTCGCTTGACAAGGCCCCCCCCCCCCATCTTATTCCTTGTCTTTCATTTTACCGAGCAGCAACTCTATGTTGAAAGCTAATGGGGAAACTGAGCCACAGGTCAAGCTGCTTACCCGAGATCCCCCAGGGGGTCAGTGGAAGGGCTGGAAGACCGAGCTCACTCCACGGCCCCCACTCTTTACCTCTATGCCAGATGTTTGACATGGAGGGAAGAGCTACACATTCCCTGGGTTTTGTCCAGCTTGGAATCGGCTGGGAATCTGACCTCCCAGCAGGTGGAGTCCTCCAGCTTTGGGAGCAGCAGAGGTAAAGGGGCAGAGCACATCCCAAAGCCTCAAATGGGGTCCTCTGTCCAGTTGGCTCCTGCTCTCAACTGACTCCTGCTGGTGACACATGGGCTGGGCATTTGTGGGGATGAGTGAGCCCACCTCCTTTTCTCAGGATGAACGGTGCGTGCAGCAGTGGTGGCCGAGCTGTTTGGACGTGGTGTTTCCACTCAACAGCACAACACAGATTTAAGTTCCTGAGATATCCTAAGCAGCCACCCCCTTGGATCTTTATCCTTCCCCCTGTGTCCTTCCTGCCACCTGTAGTCTAAATTTGGTGACAAGCCCAGGAGAGCACCCTCTGCCTGGCCTCAGGCCACTGAGCTGCTAACGGGCATGGGGCCACGGGGGTGGGGCCACGGTGGGGGGTGGGTAGTGAGTTGGTGTGGTGTGGGAACCTCACCGTAGTCATCCTGGTGGGGTTTCCTGCACTGTGGGCTTTCTTAAAATCTTTTCTTAGCCTATGTAAATCATATGTAATTTGGAAAATGCAGATATGAAACAGAAAATAAACAAGATTTGCATTTCCTTCACTAAGAGGTTTCCTTGTAATATTTTGTCAAGCCTTATCTCTTTATATCTGAATCATATTTTTATTCTGATGATCATAAAAGCTTTTCAATATTTTTCAATTCATTTTTTGTTTACAGAGTTGAAATCACACCATGCAATCAGTCTTGTATCTCATTTTTCCACTTCTCATCCTGCAAAATAAGCAGTTTTCAATTTTTTACTTCAAACTTTTAAAGACCATTTGTTTGCACAGTATTTTATGGTCTCGGTGAACTCTCACTTACTTAACCATTCCCTTTTTCTGAGGTTGCTTCCAATTTTTTGCAATTATAAATTATACAACTTGATGATGAACACGGTTTATGCCTGAATCTTTAACGACATTTAGAATTACTTCCTTGAGATCAATTTCTAGAAGTAGGATTATAAGATAAAAGGCAACGAATATTTTTGAGCATTGCGATCTTTCGTGCCAAAATGTTTTCCAAAAGAGCCGGATCATCTTTCCTGACCTCCTCCGAGCAGTGCAGAGGAGTCAAGAGGCAGCATTTCGACATGAGTGAAACCAAGAAAGAAATCAGATTCACAGGCAAATTTTAGCCTAAAGCAAAAGGTTAGAAAGGGAAAGTGTGACTGTCAATTTTTGCAGAAAGATTGGCTTTGACCAAAGGTTATAAGGACAGACTATGGGGACTCTATCCAGATAAATGTGGGACACAGTCATCTGCTTTTCCTCTGCTCACCTCCCTGGGCAGCTCCCTTGCCCACTTCTCCTAGGATGGAGGGCTGAGCAGTGGCAGCGACCAGCTTCCCTGGGGGCAGACGGCTCTGCTTTGCCCACCATAGCCACTATCCAAAAGGAAGAGATCTTAAAGATTCTCTGGTCCAGGCCTCACTTTATCAGATCGAAGCCTGACTTGCCCCAGAAGTGATTCACAGCTAGTTTGTTGGCAAATCTTGGACTAACACCCATATCTCATCACCTTTGCTGACAGATAGAAGCCACCATTGTTCAGCACAACCCTTGTATACATGATTCCCCGTACATACACTTCCCCCCTAGTGGCTTAGAAGGCTCACTGTGAAAAATTCCAATAATGTAAGGTTCGGAATTTCCTGGCTGATTGGCATTCATTATGAGTGTGAATGGTTTCCTGGGTCTTTGCTAATTTTCTGGATGCTCTTAAAGTAAGTTAATGAATGGGAGGTGTGCATCTACCTGCACCCAGTTCACCTCTGTACCTTCGGCTCTTGAAGTATCAGGCCCTGTCACCGTGTCACGGAGAGAATTAAAGCACGTAGATATGAGTCTCATGGCCTTTCTCCTTTCATATATACTGGGGCACCTGGCATAGGTTTAACCTTAGTTATGATCTTAGGCAGTTAAAAACTAAATCATTATTCGAGGCTGAACTCAAATCCCATTTCTTTCGGGGGGAAAAAAATCCCTTAACCTGTTTATGCTAAAGTATTCACTTTCTCCTCTAAATTTTGGCTACCTATGCCAGTGGTTTGAACAACCCTATTTGGGTATGATAGTCTCTCCTTTTTAACTTCACAAACTGTTTATGCACCCACATGACAATAGTTGTTCTTTAAACACCTATTTTAAAAGTTCGTGAAGGGGGTGCCTGGGTGGCTCAGTTGGTTGTCTGTCTTCAGCTTCAGGGTATGATCTCAGGGTCCTGGGATCGAATCCCTGCATCAGGTTTCCCACTCAGCAGGGAGGCTCTTTCTCCCTCTGCCTCTCCCCACAACTCATGTTCTGTGTCTCGATCTCTCAAATAAATAAATAAATCTTTAAGAAAAAATAAAAATTCGTGAAGACCAAAGGATGGCATGAAACCCTAGGCTTTTAAGGGGCTGTGCGTTTTGCAATCACAATATACATTAAAAAAATAAGTGTATGTACCTTCTGAGCTGTGTCTGAATTATCTTACAGATATAAGAATTTGTGATGCAAAAATTAAAAATAAAAATAAAATAAAAATAAAAAGAGTTTGTGATGTTTCGTACAACCCATTGATTATGGGGGAACCAAGGTTCAAAGTTTGGGAACCATTCATCTATTTCATTTATATCAAAGAATCACAGACCAAGAAATGATGGTCACTTAACTCTTCAGATTGGATTATATCCACAGTTAGACCTAATCCTTTGGGGGGGGGGGAGGGACCAGAAGATCCTCTTACATGCCTTTGTACCGCCATCATGCTAATAGACCCATCAATTAAGCATCATTAACTGACCCCTAACCACATGGAGGACACTGAACTTGACTCTGGGAGATACAAAACATAAGATCCACTTCTCGGCCTTGAGATCTGATAGTTTAGTTATAAAGATGTGGCAAATGTCTCTGTATTTGGATTAATGAATTAATGAATTAAGGCTCCAAGAGCAAGTAGCACTTTAATGGCTGAACTCTACAGGGTGTAGGATCAATTACGCACGGAGTGGTACAGACAGTGCTAGGAAGACAGAAGAGAAGTTGGTGTATGCCAGTGAACAGGACAGCTTTGTAGAGGAGAGCAGAGGCTTGAGTGTGAAATGAAAATAATCAGGACTTGGCTGCCCCCTTTTCAGCCCTAGAAGGTGCTCAGAGAAGACCTGAATGAATTAATGCAGAAGAAAAGTACTTTGGGTTATTTGGGTTACTACACAGGTACAAAGTGAAACCCTCATAAAAAAAAAAAAAAGAATAACATTACTCTGAAACACACAGGAGTCTATTTCTTGAAAGGAGCAGTGGCTGAAGAGGAGAGGTATTTTCCTACTTCTTTCCTGGAGTCCCTGAATCCCATAATCTCTCTTAGAATGTTATTGCTGGGATCCAGAAACCACTTAGGTCAACCTTTCATTGGTGAGAGTATTGGGGCTCCAATGGCAGAGCGACTTGGCCAGGATCATACAACCGGTTCCTAGCATAGCTAGGACTTGACCTCTGGAAGTTGGACTACAGACTGGTAGCCTTTCCACTCTATCTTGTTACCCGCCAAATCCTCTTTCTTTTACTGAACTTGTCAAAACAACTTGTCTAAAATAAGTGTGCCTGAGGCTAACCCGTCCCATCACCTTCTAATTCTAATCACAATGCTAGACTGGGCTTTCTTCTCTTGCTGTCTAAACATGCTCTAATTCGAAATCCAAAGGAACTCCTGAGCCTGGGCCAAAGCTTCAAAGAGACCGTGTATTGGCACCCTCTAGGCCAAAACCATCCCTGTAAAAGACAGACTGTTAATTACAGAACCCAAGCCATTGCTTTGGTGATTGTAGGGATCTTGTGAGCCTGGGTGGGAGACGGGGTAGTTCTGGAAGGGCCCTCTTCACTGCCATTAGCTTTCACCCACAAAAGAAAGCTGCCTCCCCTACAATACCACAAAGCAATTAGGTTGGGACGCTGCCAGGGAAGATACCACCATCTGGTGAATATTTAGGCACCCTGGTGATCTGAAAAGTCAGTGGGTGGGCACTGGGATACACAGACATGCCTTCTGCCAAGGAGGTTCAAGGCTCAGGAATCTGGGGGGCAAATGCCCTCAAGAAATTATGCTGCAGATGCCCTCACCATCTGTGGACTGAAGTCAAGCTATCGGTTGAACCTGCTCCTGTGTGAAGCAACTGGCAAATTCTTAGCTAAGGGGTCTTGGCCTCTCCTGTGTACTTTTCTTATCTCCGTGATAACTTTTTTCATCACTATCAAAGATTTCTGGGCTTTCATGCTTTCTCTTTCCTGACCTTCCCCAACAAAGCCTTTTCTCAGAGCCTTAATTCACTAATCCATTCACTCAATGCGTATCTGTTGGGCCAGGTTAGCATAGTGCAGTCGCTACTTACACTGACCACCATGTGACTTCCACCTCTGATTCTACTGCTCACTGGCGGGGTGACCTGGGCAAGGCGTTTACTTCACTGGTCCACCTCCTTGTACCTTTGGCCCAATCTCAACATCTATAAAATGAAAGGGTCATTCGAAATGATTTCCTTTTCTTCTGCCCGCGTGATTCAGGATCCAGTTAGGAGACAGACACTACACGGTCCTGGGAACAAGGTAAGTGCCACGTAAAGAATCATTAACCAGTAACAGAGAACTAGTTACTGAGGGCTGAAGCAAGCTCTGAAGAGTACTGGAATAGCACGCAGAGGGAGCAGCCTAGGGCCTACCCTCGGGCTGGCAGAGTACCCAAGGAAGGGACAAGTTGGAGAGTGTCCACCTCCAAGGCTGACCCAAGGCTAATCCAGTGAATGGCACAGGTGTTACGGGCTGGGTGGGGAGGCAAGGAGTCATCATCCACTGGACCAGTAGAAGAACTTGTTGAGAAATTGCCCCATAGTGCTGCCAGTCTTGCTGAGAAGCCAGCTAGGGCGCTTGTAGAACTCCACAGAAACTTCCTGCGGGGGTGCCACGGAAACTCCCTTGAGGTACACAGGCCCCACCCCCTGACCTCTGCCACAGGAAAGCCACAGGAGCAAGAAGGAAAGAAAGCAGACGAGAAGCAACAAATCCATAACTGGTACATTATCATTCTATAATATATGATTCTTTGATTCATTCCATTTTAACACTAAAATGTATGTAATAAGAAAAATCACTTGTATAGTACCTAAGACTAGAGCTTTTTTTTTTTAAGATTTTACTTTTTTATTCATGAGGGACACAGAGAGAGAGAGAGAGGCAGAGACACAGGCAGAGGGAGAAGCAGGCTCCATGCAGGGAACCTGATGCAGGATTCGATTCCAGGACCCTGGGATCATGACCTGAGCCAAAGGCAGAAGCTCAACCACTGAGCCACCAGGGCACCCCTAGACCAGACATGATCTTAGCCCATTCTGTGCTCTCCTCACCTCTATTCTTCAGTAATTAATGAACTGCTTCAGAAAAATAAAACAAAACCCAACCAGTCCTGAGTAGGAAGGCCTTTGACCTTAAAACATTTAAGGATGCCATAATTATGTTTACATACAGTTGTAAATATGTCTGTGTTTTATATACAGTTATATAAGAGGTGATTAGCTATTAGTAATAACTATGCCAAGGATGTAGGTCCATGGGAGCTTTGGAGGAAAGAATACAAGTTGTCAAGGCCTTCAATATGACAGCAAATAACTCAGAGAAGAAATGAGATAAAGAGTGAAGTTCATTTCAAGCCAAATGCCATGAAGAACCAGGCAAATGACAAAATATGATAAAAGGTCATAGGAAGGAGAAACATCCGCAGGCTAGAATGGTCAAGGAAAGATTTGTGATGGCATCCCAATTTATTTTTTACAGATTGAGAGAGAGAGAGAGAGAGAGAGAGAGAGAGAGAGAGAGAGAAAATAAGCAGGGGGAATGGTAGGCAGAGGGAAGGGAGAAGCAGGCTCCTGACAGAGCAGGGAGTCCGATGCAGGACTCGATCCCGGGGGCACCAAAGGCAGACACTTAACCAATTGAGCGACCTAGCCCCCAGCATCCCAACTTGAGATGAATGTTGAGCAATGGGCAAAAGTTGCACAGAAAGTGCAAAGGGAATTGGCCAAGGTGTGGCCACAAGTCCCATGACCCCAAATTTGCTAGCCTAGTGTCTGAGCTGAACGAGTCAATTGCCAACATGTGTCTCACACACAGGCTGATGCCAGGGAGATCTGAGTCACTGGATGCCACATAGCCCTGTTGGAGGAAAATCATTATACAGACCTTCCCCATCATTTAGATAAACCCGTAGTTCTCATAGCAGTGGGCTGAGCTCTTGCTGGTATAGAGGATTCACTGCTATAATAATCACTTTTGCTCTGCACATTGTTTAATCGAAATACTGAAATACCAAAAAGAGGAGAGCAGATAAATGTCCCAAATAATCGTGATCGACTGTGCAAACACCGCCTTGCTGTGTTGGGTGCTTTGGGTTTATTTGTTCTCTCATGAGTGCAAATTGGGCAGAGGTGTGGCTCAGAAGTGTTCTGAGTGTTTGGACAAGCCGTGTTCTGTGTGAGGATGACAGAAGGAAAGTGGCTGTTGACTCCTGTCAATACCACTTGCATTTACTATTTACTGACATTTGGCTTCTGTGACCTTAGAGTTTGCTGGACAGTGTTTCTCCACCCATCCCCTAAAAGCTGCCATTCTTCAGGTTCTTCCTAGGCTTGGGTCACTCTACACCCTTTCTGGACCTTCCTATTCATTCTTATGGCTCAGATTACCTTTTGTAACTGCTGACAACATCCGAATTTTTACCTTCAGCTCCAGCCCAGAATATCCTCTTTGCTGCTGGATGTGGATGCCTTAGAGGCAATTCCAGCTCAGCATAACCCAAGCTGAACAAACTCTCTTACCCCACAAAGCTGTTGCTTCCCCTGCTTGTCCTTTTCCTAAAAGGCAACAGTATTTCACCCAGGTGTGCAAGTTAAAAACCAAGAAGTCGTGCTTATCTTTCCTTTCTTTCCCATCCCCAACCAAACATCCACATTGTCATCAAAGCTATTGCTGACTCTCCAAAAGTCTTTATTTTTTATTTTATTTTATTTTATTTTTTCCAAAAGTCTTTAAACCCACCTCTTCCACCCCACTCCAGTCCATGTGTCAGAACCTCTAACATGGACTCCCACAACTACTTGACTAGCTTTAAACCATGCAAATATTTTACTCTTAAAAAAACAAAAAACAAAAAACCAAAAACCAAAAAATGGTATTAGAAGGAATCACATCAGACCTAGGTGGAAGGAGTGTCGCTCTGAGTTGCATTTAGTTTGCTTCTGCCAGTGGAAGAAAGTGGCTTAAGAACCATTTTAATGCCGGTTTCTTGGCTTCAGGGTGCCTAGGTCATGTGATTACCATAGTTTCAGAAGCCCAGATGGTGTGGGGCCAGGGATGAAGTTAAAAATCCTTATTGGAACTACCTTTCTCCTGCCTGATGACCAGGCTGACTCTGATACCTTTCTCCATGCGTCTCTGCCAGGGGGTGGCTCTCTTCCAGTACGTGCTTCTACGGAAGACCCAGCTTTACGGTGGCTTTCTAGTTCCAACTCCCACACTTTCGTTTTTTTTCCCAACACTATTTGCTGGGTAGCATACTATGTACCATTACTGTCATCACAGAGAAAGTTAGTCAAGTTAGAAAATCTGTAATTTTGTAAAATAAAGTATAACCTCATCTTCTGGTTGGCTTTATTTTATTTTAACATTTTAAAAAATTTCATTTATTTATGAGAGAGGCAGAGACATAGGCAGAGGGAGAAGCAGGCTCCATGCAGGGAGCCCGAGGTGGGACTCGAGCCATGGACCCCAGGATCATGACCTGAGCCGAAGGTAGATGCTCAACCACAGAGCCACCCTGGTGCCCCTCTGGTTGGACTTTAGAGTGACACCACAGTCGCACTTTATCTCAACAGCAAGTACTCTAATGATTCTACTATCTAAATAGTTTTCACAAAAGTAGTCATATCGATGTCCCCTTGAATCCCATAAATTGCAATATGTGGTGAAACACCAAAATTACACGAGAAGCAGGGGCCTTTCCATTAATGCTGTCAGCACTTGGGAGAGTCCATGATTCCCTCAGGGCCTGGTACTCTTGGAGCATGACATGGGACTCTGGCCAATAGAATATAGAAGAGATCACCAGTATTGATCCATATATTAAATATCAGTAAGGCCTGCTTCCTTTTTTAAAAGAAAAATCACATAGAAATAGAATTTTAATATTTTCCCCTCTTTCCTCAAAGGATGATCCCCTGCACTCTGAGGGGGTCCCCGCAGACCATTGTTTTCTGAAAGTATGTTATATGTTGAACCGTGTCCCCCCCCCCCTAAAAAGATACATTCGAGTCCCAACCCCTTGTGCTTGTGAATGTGACCACGTTTGGAAAAAGGGCCATTGGTCTGTGAATGGGACCATGTTTGGAAAGAGGGCCATTGCAGGTGTAGTTAGTGAAATTAAGATGGATCACACCAGAGCAGGTGAGCCCTTTGCCCGCTATGACTGGTGTCCTTATACACAGAGAGGATGCTAAGGAAAACAAGACAATGTAGAGACACACACAGGGACACGGCCATGTGACAAGGGAAGCAGAGACTGGAGTGATGCATCGATGAGCCAAGAACTGCCAGCAAACACTAGAAGCTAGAAGAGGCAAGCAAGGAGCCTCCCTTACAGGTTTCAAAGGGAACGTGGCTCTGTGGACATCGTGACATCGAACTTCCAGCCTCCAGGACCATGAGACAATACATTTCTGTTGCTTCCAGCCCCACAAAGCTTGTGGCCCTTGTGACAGCAGTTTTAGAGAATGAATGCAAAAGAGGATCCCGGGAATGATTGGAGAAAGTTCAGAGAGGTGACAGGACTGGCTGGTTGGGCGAGGTGACCCAGAAACCCGGATAGGTGAGAGCTCAGGCAGGAGGGTGTGCTCCGTGGTTGCCAGTGCATCCCAGGAAGCAGGAGGATGTGAGCACACGTATAGGAATGTGCACGCTGAGGGATGGGAGCAGGGATGGGAGCGGTTCTTAGGGGGCAGAGGCAGGTGCACCTGTCTGAGTGGGTGACCAGGCTATAAAGAGCCCTGAGTGCCCATTCCTTCTGCCCTCTTGGCCTTCTCTCTTCTCACATCTAGACCTCTTTGGCTGCCTTCTAGTTGTTGCAACCCTCTCCCCATTGCATGCTTTAAGATCTGCCTGGGACATACGTCTGGGCTTCCAGGTGCCCCACCTACACACCACTTCCCTCTGTGTCCGTCCCTATGCAGGACCAGTCACATTCCCTCTGCCTTGGATGCCCAAAATTCTATCACGTTCGAGTCACCACCTTGGGGCCCTATTTATAAAGGTTTCCTAAGTTCTTGCATTTTTATTTTATTGCATCCTGAGCAGCTGTCTGAAAGATTCACATCGTCAAATAAAAAATCAAGGTGTACAGAAGTTTGTCTTGGGACACTTCCATTTTTTTTAAGATGTTAGAAATTCCTTTTTTTTTTTTTTTTAAAAAAAAGATTTTATTTATTTGAGAGAGAGAGAGAGAGAGAGAGAAAGCGAGTGCATGGGAGGGGGTAGGGACAGAGGGAGGGACGGATGAGTAGGGAACCCGAGTGGGCTTGATCCTAGGACCCTAGGATCCTGACCTGAGCTGAAGGCAAGTGCTTAACTGACTGAGCCCCCAGATGCCCCAGGACACGTCCATTTTATATAGAAAAATTGTCTATGCAGAAGTAGATTTTGCATACCCTGTTAGATCAGATGTAAGAGGACAAGGAAGAGATGCACCCTGCTCTCAGAGAAGGAGCCCCATTTCTCCTGGAAGGCTCAGATATTATCTGCTAAGCCCAAAGAAGAGAGTTCCCCTATAGCAGCTCACATGAAACAATAGGTTTGCTCACTTATTCTTTCATTCAACAAATATTAATGAAGCAGCCACTTCTTGCCCTGTGTTAAGTGTTGGGAATATAGTGAAAGACAAAAGTGAAGTAGTTTCTGCTCTCATAGAGATTGCAGGATTTTGAAGAATTTAGGCCTTTATAATGCGGCGTGATAGATGTCAAAAGGAAAACTGTGTAACACGTGCATTCCAAATGTTCGTTCATCTGGGTGTCAGTCCCTTGATGTGATAGGCAGAATGATGACCTCCAGGGATGTCCATGTCTTTCTCCCCAGAACCTGTAAATATGTTACAACACATAGCTAAAGGGTCTTTGCAGATGTGATTAAACTAGGAGCCTTGAGATGGAGATGTTATTGTAGATAGTTGGGGATGTGGGGGCATTGTAATTAGATGCCTCTTTAAAATCAGAGGATGTAGGGGCACCTGGGGGGCTCAGTGGTTGAGCATCTGCCTTCTGCTCAGGTCATGATTCAGAGTCCTGGGATCGGCCTTCCACCAGGAGCCTGCTTCTCCCTCGGCCTGTGTCTCTGCCTCTCTCTCTGTGTCTTTCATGAATAAATAAATACAATCGTAAAAAATGAATCAGAGGATGTCTCCCAGTTGATTTCAGAGTGAGAGGGAGATGTGGCTGTGGAGGAATGGTCTCAGAGATGCAATGATGCTGGCTTTGAAGAGGGAGGAAGGGGCCACCAACTGAGTAATGAGGAGGGTCACCTCTGGAAGCCAGGAAAGCAAAGAAATGAACACTCTATGGACACCTTGATTTTAGCCCATTGAGACCCGTGTCAGACCTCTAATTTACCGAGCTGTATTGTCTTAAGCCATGAAATTTCTGGTTATTTGTTATTGGGGCAATAGTAAGCCAATAGATTGGGTTAGTCTGTGGGCATACATAAAGTTGAGTAAAATGAGGTCCCCACCTTTCAGAAATTCACAATTTATTGAGAGAGAGAAACATGTGAGCAGAATAACAAGAGTGCTAAGACTGATGTGTGTTCATGGAGCCACGTACCCAAGACTTATTTGGAGACTTCTCATTAATCTCTCCAATTTCAGAAAAACTTCTCTTGATCTTATTTGCTCCACCAGCTACTCCCCAGTTCTTTGCTCTTCCCTGCACTGAAACCTCTTGTAGGAATTATCTATTATTATAGTTTCCAATGCTTCTGCTGTTTCCTCCTAAATTCAGTGCGGTCAGGCCTTTGTACCCATCACCCCATCCACTACTTGCCAAATCCAATGGTAGCTCTCAGTCCGTGGTCAGACGTCTGGTTAACATAACAGCACTGACATCGCTGACCATGCCCTCCTCCTGGATGCACTGGCTCCATTTGCTTCGCAGTACTCCACACCCTTTTGGTTTTTCTCCTTCTTCACTCGTTGTCACGTCCCCCTATCTGTCTCCTTCGTTCCTTATCTTTTCCCAACC
Source organism: Vulpes vulpes (assembly GCF_048418805.1). Taxonomy (NCBI): domain Eukaryota; kingdom Metazoa; phylum Chordata; class Mammalia; order Carnivora; family Canidae; genus Vulpes; species Vulpes vulpes. The sequence continues at coordinate 74,252,058 of NC_132794.1, read as the reverse complement.
TGTTCATGCTGGAGTGTCTTAGAGTGCCTTTGACCTTCTTTTCTTTATCAGTATTTCCTTCTTTGGTGACCTCATGCAGTCTCATGCTAACCATGTGCAGATGATCGCCAACTTTATCTCTCCATCCCCGAATTCTCTCCTGGATTTCAGATTCATCCAGTCTCCTACCTGCCATCTCCACTTGGATGTGTAATAGACATATCATACTAAACATGTCCGACCCTGACCCCCTGATCTTCCCCCAGCACCCACAACTTGCTTCATCCAACAGCCTTCCTCGTCTCTGTATACAACTTCCAGGTGCTCAGATTTGTAACTCTCTTACATGTCATCTCAATCCATCAGGAATTTTTATGGGCTCAACCTTCAAGATATATCTGGAATCGGATCACTTCTCTGCTGCTACTATCCTGGTCTGGTTGGTCACCATTTCCTTTTGCTTGGACTACTGCAAAGCCATGGTATGATTTCCCATATCCCTCCGAAAAGCTGTAAGCCCTCGCAATATCCTAGCAGGCATTACATGACCTAGATCTCTGCTCCACTTCCCATCCCTCAGGCCATCTTGAGCTGTCCTCCTTTGTTTCATTCTGTTCCCACCACACTGATACTTTTCACTTCCGGATCTTTGTCTTTAGGAACAATGATCGTCTTCAGGAGTCTGAACTGTGCCTGGCACTTATGAGGCACCCAGTAAACAACTCACAAGTGAACAAATGAATGTTCTTAATCACAAGCTCTCGTGTTGCCTGATTCTCTCTGTTTTTAATGATGCTCTTTGCCACTTCACTTGTATAAGAGATGTATCTAGAATCTCGGTTTTTTGGATAGCATTGACTAGACTTTTGAATGTTTTGATTTTTGATTTAGAATGCAGAGCTCCTACAAAACCAGGAACAGTGATATTAAAAACAAAAAACAAACCCAGAAAACCCCCCTAGGGAACATGTCTGGAAGCTTGATTCTACCTTAGAGTCTCGTTTCCACTCGGCACTCTAAACCATGCTTGTTCTGACTTGAATCAGAGATGAACTTGGAAAGACATAATTCTGAAAGTTCACATGACAATCACCCATGACTTTATAAATGCTTTACTTTCGGGACTATTCATACTCTTAAACCTGAAACCAGAAGGTCAATGGATCCATTGTTTAAAATGGCATTAAGCTAAGTCTCTTGTGTAAGAATTGTTTTCATTCAGAAAACTCAGTCACTTATATTATCCAATAAATCAACACTGACTTCTTGAGCACTTGCTTGAAGAAGTCATATGACTACTGCTTGGGAACATAGGCCTGCAATTTCACAGGCATATTGAAACACAGGAAGTGACCACTCTGAATCTCTACATGCAATTATATCTTATTCACTTAATCTTTTCAATATTTTGAAAAAAAGAGAAAATACAAACAAAATGCAAAGACTAAAACAAGATGGTCTGATTTGCATCCATATTTCCTAGCACAGAGTGGTTTCTTAATAAATTCTTGAGTTCAATTAAAAAAAGAACTTAAGACTAAAAAAAAAAACAAAACCAAAAACAAAAAACAAGATGGTCTGTTACACCTATTCCTAACCCTAATACCAAAAATACATTAGAGTCCACATAATTTGCAGCTGGAATTTCCTTTTTATTTCATTCACTTGGCTCATAGGAGGGGGGCTATAATCTCAGACCAACTGATGCTCTGAGGTCTCATCATTATTCTTGCTAAAACTACCTGAGGGAATGTGAGTTCTGATGGTCCTAAAAGGACTCATACTAGCTGCTTCCAGCTCTCACAAGAGCTGACTGGTAAATTTCAAAGGATTTTTTTTTTCCCTGTGAAGTATTTTAATTTTCTATAGCAAATCATTTAGAGGCCATTTTTAAAAGTTTAAGAAAATTTATTCATTTGAAAGAGAGAGAGCACAAGGAGGAAGAAAGGTCAGAGGGGGAGGGAGAAGCAGACTCCCTGCTGAGCAGGAAGCCCAACATAGGGCTCAATCCCAGGACCCTGAGACCATGATCTGAGCCAAAGGTAGATGCTTACCGACTGAGCCAACCAGTTGCCTTCCATTTACAGGTCATTTTATTCAAGTTTTGGCTCTATAGTTTTTTTTTTTTCCTCTATGAGTGAATGATTTGCTAGTGTGAATCCCTTATTAGGCTTTGGTTTTACAATTGTTTACACAACTCCATTTATAACTCCATGGCATGATGAGTAATTGCTGACTCTGTCCTGTCCCCTCTCTAATATTGATATAATTTAGCCTATGTAAGCTTCATCATCATTCATAAAACTGGAATAATGGTGCCCACTGCTTATTTACTTATGGGGAGTATTAAGAGAAATAATACAAGTAAAGAATTTTGCAGAATGCTTAGCACATGGCAATATGTCCAAAACTTTTAGTTGTTGTGTTGTGGTAGTGGTAGTAGTACACGGTGCGGTGGGGTGCACACACAATAAGGGTGAGATGCAGTGCTTGGTGAACAAATACTTTGATCAATCCCTATGTAGGTTAGGAACACAAATTAACCAATGTTTGCTGCCTGGTAGTCTAGATAGTGGGGTTCCCTATCTAAGCCCATCATTTTGTGATAGAACAATATCAGTTGAGAATTATCATCAGGCTCTCAGGATAACATGGAGGATTTCAGAGATCAGCAGACCAGGTTGGTACTTCAGAGCTGTAAGATTGAAAAATATTGGCTACTTTGTACGTCCTTATTCTCCTCAAACATGCCAAAGTCCTGTTTTCTCATTGCCTATCTTCCTTTTGGCTGGTGATCATTACAGAAGCAATCCAGTTGAGACCTTCTTCTTTACCTTCCACTAAATATACCAACCAATGTGCATCTGAGCCTGTATTTTTTGCCTTCACTCGTGTTATTACAGATGCCAGGTCCAACCTCTTAGCTAAAGGATCACATCCTTTTTCTCTACCTTCTTAAGGGCTTAACCCCTACACGTGTCCACCTACTCTGTTTCCTCAGTCCTTCCCCTGGATAGGCTCATTCTCCTCCCAGCCTGCAGAAAAATTTTGGTAGTTCCCACCTTAAAATACAAAGATTTCTCTTGATTTCTTGCCTCTCTCCAGCCACTATCCCCGTTTCTCTGCTTCTCTTCACACCACATTGTTCAAAATCCCCACCTCATTACCTTCCATTCTCTTTGAACCCAGTTTACTCAGCCTTCTCTCCCAAAATCCATGGATGCTGTTTTGTCTTTAGAAGCACCCATGATGCCAAACTCAATGGTTGCTCATCTGTCTTCACGCTTGTCCATCTTTCAGCAGTATTCAGCAGGGCTGGCCTTTGAAAAACCACCCTCTCCTGGCTGTTACAGCACCATACTCTTTTCCTGGTTGCCCTCTAGGAATCTCTTCTCCATCTTCTATGCAGTGCCTTCTCTTCTGCTTGCTTTCTAAATGTTGCAGTACCCACGTCTTGGCCTTTGGCCTTCTTCTTCCATAATAGATCTTATCTGGTCCCACGGCCTTAAGCTCTCTGTGCTTGCCCAGGATTCCCAAGGCTGTGTCTCTAGCCTCATCTCTCCAATGAGTTTTACTCTTGCTGTTTAGACCACCTCTGTAGTATCTCCCTGCTTGGCTCCTCAATGGGCAGTTCCAACCAGCATGACCAAAATAGAACCCTTGGTTTTCCCTTCAAAACATAGCATGTCATCCCCATTCAATAAACGGTATCTCCACCCATCTAGTGGTTTGATGCCTCCCTCTCCATATCAATTCTACTAACAAGTCACCTTCATTTCTAGTCTGTATCTCAATCTTGTTTATACTCTCCTGTTTTTCCTCTTACTCATGTATGATCAATTCTTTCCCTAGAAGCCGGAAGCTTTTTTTTTTTTTTTTTTTGGTATATAAATAAGATCCATCATCCCCTGCCTAATTAGCTTCCCATTAGAAAAACCTAATTAGCTTCTTATAAGAAAACAATCCCAAATCCTTAGTTTGGCCTACAATTCCTACTCCTGTTAGCCCCAGGCTGCCTCTCCAAACTCGTCTGGCTCATATTCTTCTACCACTATCCTTCAGCCACCCTTAAGTTCCTGTAACATTGCCAAGCTGGACCTCCCCTTAGGGCTTTTGAATTTGCTCTTTCCTCTGCCTGGAGTGTTCTTCTTCCCACGTCTAAACTTGGCAGGTTCCTTTCTGTCCTTTAGACCTTAGCTCAGTCACTTCTCCGGAAAGAATTTCCTTGAGCACCAATCTATAGTAGTAGCCAGTTTTCTAGCACATTCTATGTCCACTATCTACATTTATCTTGCTCCTGTTATTTGTTTAGTTTGTTTGCTTCCCACCACTCTTGCTGGAATCCAGCTCCATGAGAGCTAGCAGGTGCTTTGTCTAACTTGTCTGCCCTGCCATTTTCCCCAGGGCTGCCTCATACATCACCTGTGACTAACCAACTCTGTGTGTGCTGTGTGACTGAATGAACAATCTGGGCATCCCACAAAGGCATTTCTAAATATCATAATAGTAAGTATAGTCGAGGAGACCATCTGCTACACTGCTCACAGCCCTACATAGAAAGCCACACCCATGTGAGAAATTTATTGTAGAGTGCAACATCAGGAAAACTTTACCTCGATGGAGAACCTGCCCTGCCTTTTCCTTTTCTAGTATTAAAGCTGTCACTGATTGTTCCCAGTTTCGTTTTGCCCTGGCTCTTAGGAAGCTGAAAGCCAACTTTCAGACTCAGGATAGCAATAATAGTTGTTCTAACAGTAAACATAAATTCTCCCTTCCTCAGATTCATTTCCTACTTTTGTTATGGGAAGTATGGTAATTGCGTTTGTTAGAAGTCACTTTGATTTCTTTCTGGAGAGGTGTGATTTAAACAAAAGTACATAAAGTGTTAACATTCCTGCATAGGCTGGATAGTGTTGACTTGGATAGTGTGGTAGCAAATGGGGGCTTTCTGGCTATAAGTTTTTTAAAAAATTTAATTCTACTTAAATTCAATTAATCAACATATAGTGTATAGTTTCAGAGGTAGAGTTCAGTGATTCATCAGTTTCATAGAACAGCCAGTGCTCATTACATCACGTGCCCTCCTTAATACCCATCATCCAGTTACCCCATACCCCCCACCCTTCTTCCTTCCAGCAACCCTCAGTTTTCTTCCTTTAGTTAAGAATCTCTTATGGTTTGTCTCTCTCTCTGATTTAGTCCTATTTTATTTTTCCCTCCTTTCCCCTATGATCCTCTGTTTTGTTTCTTAAACCCCACGTATGAATGAAATCATATAATTGTCTTTCTCTGATTGACTTATTTTGCTTAGAGTAATACTCTCTGGTTCCATCCACGGCATTGTAAATGGGAAGATTTCATTTTTTGATGGCTGAGTAATATTTCATTGTACCTCCCAATGTTTGTAGCAACAATGTCCACAATAGCCAAACTATGGAAAGAGCCCAGATGTCCAGCGACAAATGACTGGCTGTAAGTATTGATGCCGCATTGTGAGGAAACTTTATCATTGTTAGGTGATCTGCTGTGATTCATATTTGGGAATTCCATAAGATTACTTCAGTTAGGGTTTACTTACCTGATAAGAGCCCAACCCTCTGGTTTTAGAGCTTTCAGGTTGCTTTGCATTTGCTGGCTTGATGAGTGTCACTTCAGAGTTATGGGCTAAGAAGGTGATGGATCTTGGAGTTTATTATTCTCTCAGAGCCCCACTCTCAGTAGTGGAAGAAACATGCTTTTAGGTTATCTTTAAAAGGCTGTGCCTTGGTCTTTGGCAAATTCATGGACCACACCCTCTAAGGTTCAAAGGAACTGTTCTTAATTGTTGTTTAGGTTAGGGATGGTTTTGAAGTTTATGAAGCATAATATATACATGCTTCTCTCTAGCATAGCAAAATGAAAACTCTTTTGAAGTCCAGAATGAGTTGGTATTTTAATTTATTAGCTATTTTACACATTTTGCTTGTGGCAACAGCATTCATAAGACAGCAATAGGAAAAGCATACATCAAAAAAAAAAAAAAAAGGAAAAGCATACATCAATGATCGATGAATGAATATTTTTTGATGCTTGTATTAAACCAGTGTAGATGATGTAAAGAATGTATAGCTTATCCATGAGGGTAGAGTAGTGGAAAAATCTCTCTGCATAAAGTATGCTTTTTAAAATTGCCCTAATGACTCACACGCAAGGTGGAATAATGCTGTTGTATACAAGAATGATATATTGGTTAAAATTTTTTCTCTCAAATCAGCATTGTAATTAAATATTACTTGCCAATTTGATACAAATTATGTTTTCATTGTATGATAATTTAAACATTGTTGAAAGTAGTTTTGAAGAAGGGGAATGCAGGACATTTTTTCTCCAGCTACTGTTTTCCAGGAAGCTAAAGTCTGAGTCTTTTGGTAACCAAATCCATCCATCCATCCACAAATCCTGTGTGGTATTGTGCAAGAAACTAATTTTTAAGGTTAACATTTTAAATTACACATTTCATCTACACTTATATGGATTTAATATTTACATAAAAATTAGGACTTACATGATATATTAAATTGTAGAGATAGAGATATTTTATGAAAGAATTCCAAATGGTATGTTAGAAATATGTAATATAATATGCAATCTTATGTAAAGTATATGCAATAAACTGTGTTTATACTCAACTTTGTTAAAACATCTACATATCTAGTATATTGCCTATAGACTTCCTTTTATCAGAATTTAAACCACTATAGTTGGGGCACCTCAGCTGGGTTGAGCTCCTGCCTTTGGCTCAAGTTATGATCCTGGGGTCCCGGGATCGAGTCCCACATCGGGCTCCCTGCATGGAGCCTGCCTCTCCCTCTGCCCATGTCTTTGTCTCTCTCTCTCTCCATGTCTCCCATGAATAAATAAATAAAATCTTTAAGAAAAACCCCACTAAAATCAACAGTAATTTTAATTTAAGTGACAGTATGATCATTGTCAAATGTACATCATAAAGCCTGGACATTTACCAAGTGCCCTTGAACATGATATTTACCTTGACTTATTTTGTCTTCAGTGTTCTTTCATTAGGATGAGTAGCAAAGATTGGCATGGAGTAACAGGTGGTATACTAGTCATATAACTTACCAGTAATTTAACAATTCAGTGAAGAGTATTTACTGATACCTTGCCAGAATTTAAAAAGTCCCTCTGGGGACGCCCAGGTGGCCTAGTGGTTGAGTGTCTGCCTTTGGCTCAGGGTGTGATCCCAGTGTGGGGATCAAGTCCCACATCAGGCTCCCTGTGAGGAGCCTACTTCTCCCTCTGCCTGTGTTTCTGCCTCTCTCTGTGTCTCTCATGAATAAATAAATAAAATCCTTAATAATAAAAAATTCCCCCCCTGGAGATCTGATCCAGAAGGGGAAGTTATAAGGAGGACAAAATTTTCCTTTAAATTCTATTGAGATCTTCTTTATTTGCCATATTTTCAACTCAAAAGCAAGAAGCTTTTCTACTCATTCAGGAATGCTGGAATCTTGGGAGTCTTTTGGCTCATTGTTTGTGCATATCCTGACATCCTAGTTAAGATAAGAGAACTCCAAGGTCCAGGAAAGTTTACTACGGAGTCAGACGGTTACTGATCCCTGAACCAAATTCCTTACGTTTATCTGGGCTCTGGGATGAGTAAGACTGTTTTAAAAGAGGCAGTCAAGGGCTTCTGCCTTTGAACCATGCACACACAGGGCCATCCATCTCATTACAGTGAAGCCAATGGCATTTCTAGAGTTTGTGTAATCAAAACTTGATAAGAAAAGTTCATTTTCACCAAATGAAACGGGTTGGTCTTTTTCGTTTTTTTTTTTTTTTTTTTTTTTTTTTTTACACTAAACCTGCATTCAGAGAAATAACTGAGTATCTCAACTGCCTGTAGGTGTAAGTTCAGACATGTGGAGGAAGTTCCTGACCATGCCCCTCCCTGCTTTTTTTGCTCCCTCTTTCAGTATTGAACCCAATGACACACTTGGATGGTGGTCTGTAAATGCCACGGAGGACAGAGAGATAGATGGAAGGCAGCCCTCTGTGGAAGATCGCTATAGCAGAGCACAAAACAACTCTGTGGGAGAAATTAGAGAAGGTTCTTTAAAAGGGAATTGACATCCCTAGAAGTTTTTAAGTGGAGTAAGAAAACTCACACAAGTGTCTATGGTTCTATAGGGCAGAATGATCCCTTCTTCTTGCTTTTTTCCTTCCCACTCTAGTTTTCCGGGATGGAGTCATTGGAGAGCTCACTAGAAATGCAGATGGTTTTTAAATTAGTGCCAAAGATGACCTATTTATTTTTTAAAAGCTCTCTTATGCAATATGTTTTAGTTTTGAATGTGGCAAGAGACGAGGGTGTGAGAACTGCCTCAGGTCTCACATTCTTGGGGATGCTGTAGGGGTTGTGGCTGGGGGTGCCCTTCCTCGTGACCCCATAGCCACACGTGGCTCTGACAGCTATGGCCCTGGCATCTGAGCTGGGCCACCATGGTTCCTCCAAGGAATTATTGACGGGCTTTGTTGGCCAGGTTCCCTGAGATACCAGGAGTGGCAAGAAGCTCTAAAAATGAAGAGGGAAGTCATTGCACATGAAGTTCATAACTAGAGCTTGTCTGGAAGATCTGTTTCAAAAGGGATCTTTTTATGTGTATGTTTCTGATTTTGTGTGTCACTTCTTTATTCTTCTTCTAAGGACTTGTATTTGTCATCTTGTTGCCATTATCATCAGATTATTTTCAGTGAGCATCTCCCAACTGTGCTCTCTTACCTGCTCTGGCTGGTCCTTCTGGGTATCCTTTTCCTACCTGGTGTTGCTTCTTATCTGGGTGCACTCACTGAAGCTCCATCCAACCTTGGGTACCATCCCTTTATGCACACTTATTACCTACCCTTTTCCTTCCCTGAATACCATCTGTATCTGCAATCCAACTCTACATGTCTTAAGTAGACATTCTTCAATTGAGCTTTGTTGCTTGGTCTAGAACACAAATTCCTTGACAACAGGGGCTAAAGGATAGAGGTGATAAGGAGACTAACTTCGCCTTTTTGTATGATTTGAGATTTCTTTACATTGTGCATGTATAACCTATGAAAATAATTTCTAAAACTTCATTTTCCTTCCTGGTTTCATAAACTACAATACATAAGCAAAACAAAAACTTTCACTGAGATTCCGTATGGTAACAAATAAAAAAGTCTATCTAGGTTTGATAAGTGCCTTTTGCTCGGAGGGAAGATAAGAATAAATAGTAGTGATAATAGTTAACAACACCAAACCAAACCTGTCTGGCTGAATTCTAATAATAGTGACTTTACTTCATGTAAGGGCTTCCAGATCAATATAAAAAGCCTTACTCCATATTCAAACCACTGCTATTTACTTAGCTGTTCTCAAATGGGAATAAGCAGACATCAGCTATCAAGTTTCTCGCCTGGAAAAATCCATAAAGGCCACTAGACAGAGACACCATGGGGACATCATGCAGACAGTTCATAAAAATAACTTGCCCAACATTTTTGGAAACTGATGCAAGCTGGAGTTGTGTCTCTGTCTGTTTCCTTGATGTTATGCAGTAACAACAGAAAAGAAGCCAGTGAGCAGGGCTATGAGAACTTGGATGCTCCAGAAGACAGCCAGTATTCACAACAGCGGGAGTACCAGTCCTGCATCACATGAATACGTGGGACAAACAACCATAATTCACTCTAAAAGAATGCATCAATTCATTCAGGAGTATTCATTGAGCACTTACTACGTCCTACGTATTGAAGGGAATTCCAACATATACCAGTTATTCCCTGGTTTTAAGGAGTTTGAAGTCTAGTAGTGAAATAATGCTTGTTCAGAAAGTATGTATTAGCATCATTTGAGATGTACAATTCAGCCATTTGGAGGATGGAGAGATCACTCTCAGTGGAGTGATCAGAGAAGCCTCTGTTAGAGAGGAGGGCACTTGGAACAGATTTATGATTAAAAAGGCTTTTTTAAAATTAAAGTATAGCATACACACTTATAAAATGTACATATCATAGAGACTGTAGGATAACTGAATTTTCGCAAACTGAACACACTAGTTACATAACCAGAACTCTAGTAACCAGATGGAATAGTACAGTATTCCAGAAGCCTCCTTATGTCTTCTTCCAATCATTTCTGGAGTAAGTAGGATTTTGTTAGATGAATGTAGATAGAAAATTACCGGAGGAGGTAATAGCCTCATAAAGATGTGAAAATTAAAAGGCATGACCCACGTTTGAGGAATAGGACGAAGAGTAATTTGTTTGGATTGCTACAGGGAGAACAGGGTTGGGTCCCTGTCGTAGAGCCTTACATGCCAAGTAAAGGAGTTAGATTTTATTCATTAACTGCTGGAGGTTTTTGAGCAAGAGAGGAATATTTTGTAAGGCTTTTGATGATTGGTAATTTACTGGTGATGGGAAAGGGGAGACTGGAGGTTGGGTGTCTCATTGGGAAATTTATAGAATATCCAGATATAAGTTTGGCTCTGCAGTGGTAGGTGAGGACAGAGACACAGCGTCCAGGTACTATAAAGAGCCACTAAAATCTGAATGACTGTGGATCCTGAGGAAGGAGGAGGATTCAAAAAAATTTCCTTCCATAGAACTAATCAAGACAACATTTAATAATTTTCTGTTATTTTCAAAGACAGTGTTATTTTCAAAGACTATTCAAAGTTCACTGCCATTTACTTTGGATGCTGTCTCTCCAAGAGAGCTCTGAAAAAATGTTTTTACAGCATTTATTTATTTTTAAAGATTTGTTCATTTTAGAGAGAGAGAGCATGTGTACCTTCAAGTGGGGGGAGGGGCAGAGACAGAGGGAGAGAAGTATACTTCCCGCTGATCGCTGATCGCAGAGCCCCATTCAGGCATGGATCCCATAACCTTGAGTCACAACCCAAGGGGAAATCAATCAAGGGTTGATTGCTTAACTGACTGAGCCACCCAGGTGCCCCATTTACAGTATTTAAATAAAACCTTGAGTTACTCTAAGGAAACTCTAAAGAGAGCAACTGACCTTTCAGACAAAAAGAATCCATTGTTTGTTGGAAACATGGACTGTTTGTCTTTTCAAATGGGTACATGCTAGAATAAATATTTTGCTGAGAAAAACTGACTCCAACGAAGACTTTTGAAGATGTCATGTTAAAAGCAAATTATTGAGTGTTCTTCACCTACTTGTTTCTTCATCCTTCCTTGAAATGATTCTCACTAATCCAAATTTTCTGGGCAGGATGAATTAATTAGCTTTAATGTGTTTCTACAGAAAGCAAAAACAATTTTTTGCAGAAAAGACCATGATATGTTTTCCTTTGATGACATTTTGTATCACTTTGGCTATTATGGGTCATTTAAAAAAATAAATAAGTATCAAAATCCGGCTTTGCAAAAAAAATATCTATCTATCTATCTATCTATCTATCTATCTATCTATCTATATCAGGCTTTGCTTCTTCCATCAGGTCTTTGAACCCCTTAGACTGGAGAACTTGGCTATCTATATCATCTCCTAGCAACTGAGGCAAACTGCATATGTTAGTGATATTATGGTTTTATGGTTTGTCTAACTCACTAGATTGTAAGCTTCCTGGATGCAAAGGACCTATCATGTTAATCACTTTTCCTCCAGTAACTAGCAGCATATAGTACTCCTTAAACATAGGTGTAGGTTGAAAGAAAGAAAGAATGAATGGATTGGATTGTCTATTTCAAAGATTTGTGATGATCAAACAAAATGAAATGTCTGTACAGACTGCTGTTAAAGGCATCAACAGATATTAGTTAAATAATCTTTTCTTTTGGGGGGGGAAGGACAATATAGCTGAGAAATACAAAATATACTACTATTCGAATTAATTTATAAACTTTTAGCTGAAATAATATTATTGAAAGCCTGGATTCTCGTTCAAACAGCCAGGTCTTTTTTTTTGAGATATTCAAATTAATTCAGTAGATTAAGTAGGGACTACTACAGCAGAGAGGAAAGGTCAAGTGTGAAAGCAAAAAGTATAGCAGCATGTGACCATATGGAAAGAGCTAGACCTTGTTTCCTCTTTGGCACAGCCCAAAGAGCTCCAGGTATACTTATTTCTGGTTTTCTTTTTTTTTTTTTTTAATTTTATCATTATTTTTTATATTTCTGGTTTTCAAAAATTTTGTCACTCCTTTACCACCGTATTTTTATTGATGCTCTCCCCACCCGCACCTCATCTCTCTCTCTTTCTCTCTCCAAAGCAGCGGGTTCTTCACTCTTCAAATTGATTATCGATCATTTCACATTTATTGTCATGTCTTTCAAAGTCTGGTCGTAGCTGGACGTTCTTCGGCAGCGCCTTATTCCTTACAGGCCGTTGTTTCCCAGGAGCTGCAATGAAACGTCGGCGGGTGGAAGGGAAGCTGAAAGCTGCTGCGCGTCCTTCTGGGAAGCAGAGCAGAGTTAGGGACCTGAGCTTAGGGAAGAGCACGTGCGCGGCGGTGGGGGGAGGGAGGTGGCTTCGGCCGAGGCCCGGCGTTGGCCGACCCCTCGCTCTCTTCAGTCCTGAGGCCCCGTCACCGAAGTGCGCTGGCCGGGAGCCCTGCTCTCCCGCGGGTCCCCGCCGCCGCCGCTCACCTCCGCTCACCTCCGCCGCCCGCGCAGCTGCTGCCCCAAACTTCTGCAGCTGCGAGAGGGAGGGGGTCTGTAAGTAAGTTTGAAAGGGAAGTCCCACCCCCTTCCCGGATTCCGATTGGCCGCGGCCGGCCCCGCCCCCTCGGAGGCCGCGGCAGGATTGGCTGCGGGAGGGCGCCCCGCCCCCGAGCCCCAGGTGGCAGGTGGGGCTGGGGCCGCCGCCGCCGCCGCCGCCGCCGCCTCCCCCGGCGCTCGCGGCCCGCACGCTTGAAGGTTCGGGCGCCGGACCGCGGACACCTGGCCATGAAGAGCCTCAAGTCCCGGCTGAGGAGGCAGGACGCGCCCGGCGCCTCCTCCGGCGCCCCCGCCGCCGCCGCCGCCAGCGCGGTGAGTCCCGCGGCCCGTGCGCGTCCCGGGCTCCCGGCGCTGCGCTCCCCGGAGCCTCCCGGGTCGGCCGGGGCCGGGGGAGGACCCCTCCGCGGAGCCGGGGCTCGGCTCAGCGCGGAGACCCCGGGCACCCCCGCCCCCGCGCCCGGGGCGGGTCACACCGCCGAGCGCCCCGGGGTCCCCCCGGCCCCGCGTCCTCCATCCCGGGCTCCCGGGCCCGGCGCTCGGGCGGGCCTGCGCGGGGAGGACTCGCACCCTGCACCCTGGGAGGCTCGGGCTCCGTGCGTCCCGGACGGCGAGGCTGGGGCGGGTGGCCGTCGCCCTGTCGCGGGGAGGTCGGGTTGCAGAGGGCGGCGTCCATGCGGACAAAGCCCGGTGCGTGCTGACCCTGCAGGCGGCGGTGCAGCTGGGAACGTGGGGGTCCTGTGGGGCCGACCTTCACCTGCGGGACCGGCGTTCCGTGACCACCTGCAGCCCGGCCTCCCTGTGCACCCTAAGGGGTCCTCGTGGCAGCAGATCAGAGCTCTTGGGTAACAGCCTGACTGCAGATGCTGGGGATTTAGATGATTTGGCGAGTCAGAAGAAGAGCAGTGTCATCAGCATTTCTACGTTATTAGGAAAATTCTACGTCCCTTAAAAAGCCATAAAGAGTCAGAAAGCTAAAGGAGATAGGATGCTCAAACAGCTCCAGTTGCCCATTTGGAGTAATTGCAAAGAACCTTTATGATTTCTCACTAGTTTTACCAAATGATTACATGCCTTTTATGAGAATACTAATTAATCTGCTTTTGGTTATGAGTTAATTCAGACTTGTGACTCTTCTCTCCACCTACTTCTGGGATGATGTTAGTTGGACTTAACAGGAAACTGTAGCAAAAGTAGGCTTTTTAATTTCCAATTAAAAAAGGAAAGCTATAGGAGGCATGGTATTTGATGATTTGATGTTGTTTAATAAAGCATGAAATTGTTTTATAAGCACATAGAGATTACTTTGTTTCACATTGTTTTTTTTTTTAGATAATAATTGACAAATGTCGTTTAGTGATGTCAGAGGTCAGTGTAGTTAAAGATTCAACTTTTTTTGTAGTGCAGGTTGTGTGTGTAGCTTTTTTGGTAGTGCGGGTTGTGTGTGTAGCTTTATAAAAGACATGCTTTTTAGTATTTATTTGCTCCACTTTCCCATTTTCTTTGGCCTGCACTACATATCCACACCCCACTTGGAGGTTTTTAATACCTTGATTTTATCCTGTTTTCTCTTCTAGGAATGCAGAGTATCTAATTGTTATTGCTATTATCAGCATGCCAGTTTGCATTTTATACATTTGGAACATGAAGTGCATCTCTCTGAACTTAAATCTTAGCACTTAATAAACTGAGCATTCTTTTTCTTTAAGTGCATAAAAATAAAGAGAAATACAGAGTATAAAGAGGTAGAACTAGATTTGTTAGAAAACATGAACTTAATCTCTGTTTAAGTTAAATCTTAGAATACATTTTGTAAAATATTTCCATGAAAATAATTGAATGTGGGACGCCTGGGTGGTTCAGCGGTTGAGTGCCTGCCTTCCGCTCAGGGCGTGATTCCGGTCTAGGGATCCAGTCCCACATCGGGCTCCCTGCATGGAGCCTGCTTCTCCCTCTGCCTGTGTCTCTGCCAGTCTCTCTCTGTGTCTCTCATGAATAAATAAATAAGATCTTTTTTTTAAAAAAAATAATTGAGTGTGATGACTAATAAAACCAAACCAAGATAGAATAAAAATGAATGTGCAGGAGAAATAGGTTCCTTTTGCTTTCAATCTGTACTATAATCCCTAATGTCAGATTTGGTCACATGGGTATGTATTGTTGGTGTTATCTGTTGCTTATATGTTCTTTCAGAAAGAGTTTAGTAACTACAAGCAAATGGGAATATAAATATTCACCCTTTATGGGAATGGTTAGGATACTGTACTTGTTCTGTATCTTTTTTAAAAACTGTAAATAACTAGGCCCATTTAGAACATCTCCCTTCAAATCCATGCTGTAATATGCAATGATGAATAAGCCTGTGTATATTTAAAGTTTATGTGTGCACGTGTGTGCATGTGTGCAGGCACACATGTAGGATCCGTTCCTAAAAGTGGAATTGCTGGGTTAAAGGATATGGAACACTGGTAATACTGAAGAAGGTTAAATTTCTTTCCATACATCATGTACCCAAAGTGCGAGAAATTACTTTTCTGGGCTTTTATTTTAAGAGCCCACAGCATGTTCTTCTTTATTTTTCATGAGCAGTTTATCATTTCCATTTTTCCATGGGATTGTTGATTTTTAAAATTCACTTGTACATACTCCATATCAAGGAAATTAGTCATTTTAATATGCATAATATGTTTTCTTAACTGATTACTTATGATTTTGCTGGGTGGGTTTTGCTATGCAGGACGTGGCTATTTTTATGCAATTGAATTTGTCAACCTTTTGTGACTATTAGGTTTAAGTTATATCTTGCCCTTTGTACTCTGCAATATTAAGCAAAAAAGAAAAAAATTCCCCACCTTATTTCTTTTAGCTTTTTTTTTTTTTAAAGATTTTATTTATTCATTCATGTAAGACACAGACTGAGAGGCAGAGATATTATAGGTAGAGGGAGAAGCAGGCTCCCCTGCGGGGAAGCTGATGTGGGACTTGATCCTGGAACCCTCTGGGATCATGTCCCCGAGCCAAAGGCAGACACTTAACCACTGAGCCACTCAGGTGCCCCATTTCTTTTAGTTTTTTAATTCGTTTCATTTTTTTTTTTTAACATTTTAAGTTAAATGTTTGTATAGGATCTATTTTGGCATAAGGTAAGGGGTATATATCTTGCTTTCTCCATGATTACCTAATTTGAATCCCAAAGCAGTCATTTTTAATTATCATGGAAATAATCACAATATGGCCTGCACAACTTTGATTTGAGGAAAAAAAATCTTAAAATGTGTATTTCATGAATATTTTTCTTCTCGTATTTATTTAAGCTTATGCATCTGAAAGAGATGCATTAGCGATAGTCTAAGGTATGTAAATATTTTATAGTATGTGAAATATAGAATCTTAGCTTAACATGCTAAATTATATGTAGAAAAAATCATTTAAAATATTCTGAATAGTACCATGGTTATAAATATGTCCGTGAGTTTAGAGTTCACTCAACAGAGGTTATGTTTATACATGTATACATAAATGTAGTAAAATACATTTGAGACTTTTGTCTTGTTCTAGCTGAATCTGGAGATAACTGCCTCTTTTAATCATAAAATAAGACTATTTTGTTGTTGACATTTATCTTAATCACTAAATTGGAGCTTCAGATTTCAGAAAGGGGTAATTAAATGACTGTAAATGCCATTTCAAATCTAGTCAATTATGTGTGCAATTATATGTACAATTATGTATACGATTATACGTACAGTGAGAATAGGCTATTCCGTTTTCACCTACTTCAGACTAGGAAAATTGAGTAATTAAAATTAAGGGGCTATATAAGAACTAGTAGATATACTGCAAACAGATATTGTAAGCAGACATTTTGGAAGGGGGCTCCACTTAAACTGTACCTACACTTGACATTTGTAGTGGAGTCAGTGCTTGATTGTTAAAGTTATCTCTGATATGGGGAGGTTCTGTAGTTATTTTTGCCGCCGTTTCTCTAAGTGACTCTGATTTTGGAACAATGAATTCTATAGGAGCAATCAAATATGTTCTAAAGCATCTTGTTAATGTCTCAGGACCCTGAAAAAATACTGATATTTCTAAAAACATTTAGAGTTACAAATATAGCAACTGAAAAATATCCTCAACAAAATTCCTTTGGTTCCCACTAAGAACAGAAGTTTGAGATGTTTGGGGCCCCTGGGTGGCTCCGTTGGTTCAGTGTCCAACTCTTGATTTTGGCTCGGGTTATGTCCTGAGATGGAGGCCTACATTGGGCTTCCTGCTAAGTGAGATTCCCTCTGCCCCCACCTCCCGCCCCCAGCATCCTGCCTTGGTGCACATGCTCTGTCTCTCTTGTTCAAAGTAGTAAATCTTTAGAAAAGAAAAAAAAAAGTTTGAGATGTTTAGAAAGCATAAAGGATTAAATTTTGTCTCAGTTGTGATTTTGAAAAGGAGAGTTTTGTGTTTTCCTTCTAGGGGTTGGAATATGTTTGAAAAGATGTTAATATTATAACAATGATTTTTGAGTAATGTGAATAATTAAGATGAGAAATTGTTAAATTTAAACTCATGATACTTAATTGAGCACTATTTACTCAATTTCATTAAAGATGCCAGCCTTTGATTAAGAATGTTTAGCTTAAAGTTTTATTCGAACAGTTTCCTAGAGTCATCTCTGCACTGCATTTCTTGTGGTTCTTGAAGGAAGATCACAATAAAGAAGCTCTGTCTCTTTATATTTTTGATGTCAATCCTAGGTTGTCATGGTTATTTGAATTGCTGAATTTTATTATGATACCAAAGCAGAATGGTTGAGTTGCTTTGGTACATCTTTTGGTATACAATGAGTCCAAGAACTCATTGTGTACCAAATGATGAGTAGTTAACCATTTAAATTCCTTCTTTTAGTAAGAGTGGAATAGTAATTGTATCTCTTTATTGTGCATGATACATATTTTTTTCAAATTTAAAATTAGTTCAGAAATTGGATCTTGTTAAGCAGTTGCCTTATTTAATTTGGAAAACATTAATGGAACACATAAATTAGGCTCAAGAATGTATTAATAATTAAGTCCTTTGTGAGGAAATTGATAATTCTAAGTTGGAAACAGAAAATGTGCAAGTTGAGCCTGGAATCCTTTGTCACACTAGAAATAAAGGAGGCTATCAAAGATTAGGACTCAGGAGCCAACTTGAAGAGGTTCCCATTATCCAGCAATGGGGTAGTTCCATCATCAATATGGATAATGTGTCAATGTGCCAAAATCTTTTAAGTATGTGAATTCATAATAATTATTGCAAAAAAAGGAGATAGTTGTCACTTTTTGATGTATTCTTTCAAGAATCAGAAACTAGGGGAATCCCTGGGTAGCTCAGCAGTTACGTGCCTGCCTTCAGCCCAGGGCGTGATTCTGGAGTCCTGGGATCAAATCCCACGTCGGGCTCCCTGCATGGAGCCTGCTTCTCCCTCTGCCTGTGTCTCTGCCTCTCTCTCTCTCTCTCGGTCAGTCTCTCATGAATAAATAAAATCTTTAAAAAAAAAAAACTCAGAAACTAAAGACAAAGGTATTATGCTTTTCCTCAGGCTAACCAAGGAAGGAAGGGGAGTTCCTCTTTTATACAAGGTGTTTTATCCCAGCTAATAGAGGAAGAAGGGAGATGGAATTAGTATATCACAATTTTACAGCTCCTAAAGAATTGATGGATCTAGGGAAAAGACAGTGATTATCAGTGGCTACTAATGTCTCAAAAATAAAAAAAAATCAGATGTAATTTATTTCCTGATGGGAATATTTATTACTGCCTATGAATAGTCTTGCCAAAAGAACCAAGCCTGAATATGATTGGCTTCCAGATCTTACCTTCATTTAACAGAAAATACAGGGATGGAGGAACATGGGGATGCAAAGGATGTAACTTTTTTTTAAATTTTTATTTATTTATTTATGAGAGAGAGAGAGAGGGAGGGAGGGAGGGAGAAGCAGGCCCCATGCACTGGGAGCCCGACATGGGATTTGATCCCGGGTCTCCAGGATCACGCCCTGGGCCAAAGGCAGGCGCTAAACCGCTGCGCCACCCAGGGATCCCAAAAGGATGTAATTGTGATCATGAGAAACTCTTAGAACAAATGGCCTAGTTTCTTCAAAAATAAATTATAAGAAGAAGAAAATGAAGGAGAAATCTGAAGATTAAAAGAGATTTAGGAGACATTAACCAATTGCAATGATAGACTTCATGTAGACCTTGATTAATAATAAAAATTATTAATAATAAAACTAATTTTAAAATGCTTAATTTTTTAATTAGCTGACTGGGTGGTTCAGTCGGTTAGGCATTTGACTTTGGTTCAGGTGGTTATCTAAGGATCTTGGGATTGAGCCTCACTTCAGGTTCTATACTCAGTGGAGAGTCTGCTTCTCCCTTGCCCTCTGCCTCTCCCCCTGTTTGTGCTTTCTCTCTCTCTCTTTAAATAAATAAAATCTTTCAAAAAATAAAAATAATATTTTATGACACTTGAGAAATGTAAATGTTGTGATATGTGATGGCATTGTGGAATTATTACCTAAAAAGATTTAAATGTGACAGTGGTTGTAATGTGGTTATGTTTGCAAAGCGTTTTTATCTCTCAGAGAAACACTAGAAGTATACTATTTACAGATGAAATGATGTGAGGTCTGGGATTTGTTTCCAAATAACCTGTGAACAGGGGGTAGGAGAAGTGAATAGAGGATATAGTTGAAAGAGAGATTGATCATGAATTAATTGTTGTAGGTGGTGGGTTCATGATACAATCATATTTACTTTTGTGATGCTATTGTATTTTGCATATGTTCTAAAATTTCTATAGTAAGAAAAATCTAATCACAACCTTCAGATTTTTAAGAAAGCTAGACATAAAATAATAATATCTTATGTTAAAAGCCATTGACAGAGGTGTATATAAATTGCTGTGGGAGCACAGATGTATAGGGTGGGGTCAAGGAGGAGATAGGAAAGTGAAGCTTGAGGGTGGGCCAGATAGAGGGTGAACAGCAAGTGCAGCGGTGTGGATTTGTGAAATTATATAGTGCACTGAGGGAACTCCAGGTTTGGAAAGAAACTTTGGTATATGGTAGGGGGTGGTGCAGAGGAGGTGCCGAACTTCGGTCAGAGTAAGGAGGTGGAGAGGGGGCCAGCTGGGGGAAATAGTTAAAGGAAGGCTTTTCTTTTTTTGTTTTGTAACCTGAATTAAAATTTTGTATTCCTCAACAAGTGTAAATCCTTGTTCAGAGAGATTTCTGACTGGAGTGGGTAAGTTTCATCTAAAGAAATGATTCTATTGGGGAGGTAACAAGTTCTCCCTTCCTCTTTTCCCTTTCTCCCTAGAGCCAGCTGATAGCCTGCAACGTTTTATTCTTAACAACCCTGTTTAATTTACAGGCTAACACTTGGTGAAGGAATCTACATCCAAGAATATTAGATTTAAACATTATAACTCATGTGTTACATCTCTATTGTAATGGAGGACTTAAGTGTCCTGTTAGTAATCATGCAAACATTTGCCCTGACACCTAAGGAATATAACAAATGGTTGAAAATTTCCACTTGCCCGAGCTTATTTATGCAAGAGCAATCAAATTGATTTCTGGAGGGAATTTAATTTGCCAAAGAATGATGATTGAAATGCACTTACTGAAATGGTAAATAGAAAGATGGGATAATATATGCTTATTGCCTCATTTTTCTAAATCATAAAATAATTAAAAGCTTTGTATAGCTTTCCTCTTCTAGGCTTAAATATGTAACACAAAAATACAAGAATAAATTTACCTGTTCGTTGTTACAGAAATGGTTTTGTCTTTTGGACTTTTGTTATCAGAAATCTTGAATATTACCAACATTGACTAATTTATTTCTAAATCGTATAATCTCCGAAATGTGCAAAAGATGAACCCATATAGTTGAGTTACTAAAGTTCTGGCAAAGGTTGAGATGTGATAAGATGTAATTATATAATCGAATCAGCCCTGCTAAGTACCCTTGAGAGAGACTCTCTGTATATGACTGAACCAGTCAAGATAAATTGCTGTTTATTGTTTTAAAAATCTTTCCCCCCACATAGAGGTCATAAATGTCTGGTATAGAAAACAATACAATTGAAGATAAAGAATAAAACAAGTCGCCATGCCATAAACCACTGGTTTATGCTCTTTTTAAAGATTCTAGGGGTGGGGGGATGCCTGGGTTACTCAGAGGCTGAGCCTTTGCCTTCAGCTCAGGGCCTGATCCCAGAGCCCCAGGATTGACTCCTGCATCGGGCTCCCTGCAGGGAGCCTGCTTCTCCCTCTGCCTGTGTCTCTGCCTCTCTCTGTGTGTGTCTCATGAATAAGTAAATAAAATCTTAAAAAAAAAAAAAAAAAAAAGATTCCAGAGGGGAGCTGCAGGCAGAGGGAGAGGAAGAAGCAGGCTCCCCGCTGAGCAGGGAGCCTGATGTGGGGCTCCATCCCAGGACCCTGGGATCATGCCCAGCAGTGTATAAAATTGTTGCAGTCACTACCCTTTTCAGTAATGAACACTATTATTTAGAACATATTTGTCAACTTGATTGGAAAAAAATAGCTTTAAAAATACAGCTTTAATGTGTGTTTTTGATTTCTAGGGAGTGTGGACCATTTCTATGCCTATTGCCATTTTCACTTGTTTTAGGAACTGTTTGTATTCTTTGACCATTTTTTTTCCTTTCAAAGCCTTGTTCATATTAATCTTTAGGGGCTTCACATCTTTATTTTTGCTACTTGGCTTATTGTAGCTTTGAGAGTAGTGTATATCTCTCACTATAGCTGTGTTACTGACACCTTTCCTTATTTATATTCCAGTTTTTGTTTTATGTACTTAATTTTATGATAATTGATACTTTAAGTCTATTGGCTATTTTATATTCAGGGTGGTGTGTAACTAGTGGTATAAAAGTATCTAATTTGTACATCCAACTTTTGTCTTGAATCCTACTTTGTCATATTATCTATGATATTATTATCCCTTCTGCCTTTTTGCTTTTGTGTGTGTGTGTGTGTGTATTTGCCCAACATATTGTCCTACCATTCTTGGTTTTAGATATTTAGGAGGATGTATGGATGAAGCAAGTGCTGAGAATCTAGTAGAACTGAAAATTGTGGGCTATCTGGCAATGTGAGTGTACAAGTGTATACCATAGGATATGTCCTTTTTTGGAGGGATGTTATGTTTTTAATATTGACCCTATTGATATATTGTCAAGATTTGACATTACCGCTGTGGTAAGGTTTTCCATTCAGGCGCAGAAATATTTTTAATTAAGTCTCAGTGACTTTTAGTTCTTTTTTTTTTTTTTAAACCAGATTGTCACATTATTAAAGAGAGGGAAGAGGGGAAGTACATGTACATTATGCTTTCTAAACTAAAAAAGTGAGTGTATAGTTTTTCTTCTAGCTTATTTTTGTTATTCTATGATTTTCTCATCTGCAGGGTACTTATTTTGTGCAGAGGTTGGGGTACTTTGAAAATGGGTCTCTAGTGGGGGAGCCTAGTGGGTATAGTTGCATTCTACTGAGCACAGTACGCCCTGATCTTTTCAGCTGCGTCAGCTGTGTCAGTGAGGAAGCTCCCACAAGCACTTGCTATTTTACATGTGAGAGATCTTTTTAATGAGAGATCTTTTTTCTGATCCATCTCTTTTTACGGTTGGATTCTTTTTAAAAATTAACATTTTATATTTTAAAAAGCACATTATAAAATATAAACATTTGTGGCAGTGGCTACATACATAAATGTGGAAAATGGAGTGTTTTTCAGCCTTAGAAAAGCCAAACTGTGGGCCAAAGAATGTCCATTCATAGCTCTTGTAACCATGCCTGGGGCAGAATGGAGGCAGGGCAGTGTGTCAGCCTATTTGGATTTGAGTCTTACTGCCCCTTTGTAACCTTACGCAAGTTACTGAAATATATTTGTTTCCTCATTTGGAAAATGGGACTAATAATTATGGTTAAGAACTCAAAAAATGTTAGTCCTCATTAGTATTAACTGAAAAATCTCACCAAAGTTCTTTCCATTTTTATCCTTTATAACCAGGTGAACAGAAGTTTTTCCTGATGTTTTCCTTTACAATTAATACATGCCCCTGTAGACTTTTAGATCTAGATCTTCAAAAGACCATCTGTTCTAGCCTCTTGCACCAAAGGAAATAAGTGGTGTTTCTATTTTTCATTTGTTTAAAAAAAAAAAAAAGTTTCTTGAAAGACTAGGCTAAGCACAAGGGAATGAGAAGATGAGGAAGATAAGAGGCTCAAAATATGGTGGGGAATTCTATGAACAGGTAATACAGAGTCATAACTGCTGTGGCAGGGGAGTGTTCTCAGTGCTGATCCTGTCTGGAGTTGAGGAGTTGGTAAAGGTGTTTTTTTTTTTGTTGTTTGTTTTTTTTTTTTACAGCATGAGCTGCTGCTGCTTTTTGAAAAAATTGAGGTGAGATTCACATAACTTAAATCTAATCATTTTAAAGTGAACAGTTCAGCAGCATATAGTATGTTTGCAATGTTGTGTAACACCATCTTTGTCCACTTTGTCTGGTTCCAGAACATTCTCATCACCCTAGAAGGAATTACTCAGTATCCATTAAGCAGTTGCTTATGTGATCCAAGGGAACAGCAAGAGCAAAGGCATGGAAGTGAAGTGTCTGGAGTTGGGGGAGAGGGCAGTTGGTTTGTCAGCTTAGCTTTGGTGAACCCTAGAATAATAGGCAATGGGATTGAGTAGGAGATAGGAGGTGAGGTTGGGGCTAAATATTGGAATGGCTTAAAATACGCCATATATTCAGAGCGTTGGACTTGTACTGCATATGCGGAAGTTGGGAACCACTCGATCAAATGTGTTTTGGAAGCATTACTTGGTAGCTCTTTTCAGGATGTTGAGGGGCTCAACCTTGGCAGTGGATGGACAGTGTATGAGGCTGCCGCCATAGTCTAGGTAGAAATTCTTGAGGCCTGAATTGTTACAGTGCTGCAGGGGATGGAGAGGAGGGCATCATGAGAGGAACATGGTTTCTGAGCCCCAGAGAAGTTGTGACTTGTCAAAGTAACACAGGATCAACACATAGAAGAACCCTGCCTGCTGACCCTGAGGGAGCCCCAGTAAGCCCCCTGGATATGATGCAGTGTGTGGGACATGCGGTCCCTGACTGGAGGTAATTGCGTGCTAGAACACTGTCTGTGGGGCACCTGGGTGGCTCAGTGTTTGAGCATTTGCCTTTGGCTCAGGTTGTGATCCCCGGTTCCTGGATCGAGTCCCACATCAGGCTCCCCGCTGGGAACCTGTCTCTGTCTCTCTGTGTCTCTCATGAATAAATAGATAAAATTATTTAAAAAAAAACCCCAAACACTGCCTGTGTCTTCTTGTATGCTACCGAGTTAGCATTGTTTTCATGTGCACTTGATATATACCCATTGGGATGCAGAACTCAGTGTTCTGACGATGTTTGCAAAATAGTTTTGAAAGTTTACTTATGATGCTAATAATCATTATAAGCACAGATTCTGAGCACATATCTAATTTGTTTATTCCAACTTTTATTATGAAAAATTGAAATATAAAAAAGAATAACACAGTTAACTAGGTAAGATATACCTGCTTACTACTGAGACTTAAAAGTTAACATTCTGCTGTATTTGCTCTATCTATATATGTGTATGTATTTAAGTATAGAAAATATACACACATTTTTCACAAAGCCTTTTGAAAATAAGTTGTAGACAATATATTTTACCTTTATTTTTATTTATTATATTTTACCTTTAAATATTATAGCATCTCTATCACTTAAGAATAAGACATTTTACTTATCTACAGTGTAATAGTGATATCTTGAATATAGATAAGGAAACTGAGGCATTATATGACATATGAGGTTGAAGCAAAATTGGAAGAAATAATGTTTTGCAATTCCTCAGACTCCTTTCCCTTATATTGTACGTGATAATACTATCTCAAATTTTAGTAATATTAATCATTATTAAAAAAACTATTTTTTAAAGTATCCCTATCACCAAATTTTCATAGTCAAGTCATTCATAGCCAAAGGCAGCTCACTCTGATATCTGAGTAGAGCTAGGGTTTTTTTTTTTTTTTTTAAGATTTTATTTATTTATTCATGACAGACACACACAGAGAGAGGCAGAGAAACAGGCAGAGGGAGAAGCAGGCTCCATGCAGGGAACCCGACGCAGGACTCGATTCCGGGTCTCCAGGATCACACCCTGGGCGGAAGGTGGCGCTAAACCAATGGGCCACTGGGGCTACCCCTTAATGCATTATTTTGATGACTTTTGTCAGTTTCTTGAAACGTTCCTGCTAATGGTTAATATTCTTTTAAAATGATTTATTTAGAAGAAAACTGGATGAAGGATGAGCATCTCTAGGGAAGGAGCAGTAATAAAGGGGTGGAGGCAGATGGGAAGAGCAGGTTGGTGTGCAAATACAAGGCTGCAGGCAGTGTGTGAGTACTTGTGCTCTGCTTGTTCAGTCTCGAGGTTGAGCCAGGGATCATGGCTTTGATACTGGCTCCTTCTATTGAACCTTTTCTTATTTTTCTTATGTTGGGCTTCTCTTATTTCTCTCTCCATGGTCCAGGCCCCACTGCTATATCTGTCCCTGCCTGCAGGCTGATCCTGAATGATCTGGAACCTTAGAAGGAGCTGCCTGAAGACTGTCCTTGTGCCAGTGAGATATGTATATGTATAGGGTGAATAGGTCATACTTGAGAAATGCTCAGTTTCAGTATTCTCCCACTATCCTGTTTGCGATTTAAAAAAACCCAACTTTCCTTTATAGCTAAGGATGATAATTTATTCAAATTCTTAATTATTTAGTCATTAAAATTGGAGAATGCACATTTAAAAAAATCATGCATTCTTTAAGTATTTACTATATTCCAGGCACTGCCTTGCTACAGAATGTAAACATGATTTAGTGTATATTCAAGATTATTTGTAGTTTTTCTTCAGTTTCTTTTCTCTAAGTTTAATTATCACCTGGAATTATATTTAAGGACCATTTTTGAATGGCAAGTAGGTTATTGAAATATTCAAATAGATTATATGAACATGTAAATTATTAATGTGTCCAATATATTTTTTAAGTTTCTTTTTTTTTTTTTAAGATTTATTTATTTATTCATGAGAGTCACAGACTGAGAGAGGCAGAGACACAGGCAGAGGGAGAAGCAGGCTCCCCGCAGGGAGCCCGATGCGGGACTCAATCCCGGATCCCAGGATCATGACCCGAGCCAAAGGCAGGCACTCAACCGCTGAGCCACCCAGGTGTCCCTGTGTCCAATATTTTATTTGACTACTAAATAAATATTCTAGTGTAGGATATTAGGATATTAGGTACATGGCCTTTTTTTTTTTTTTTTTTTGTATTTCTTGTATCTTTTGGTTTCTTATATTGGTCTGTTTGTAAGAATTTTTATAAAAATCAGTGCTTTTCTTTGGCATAAATTCTTCTATGATTTTACGTTTCCCTGTGTTAAAGAGAAGGAAAATGTGATGCAATTTCAGAAGCATCTTTCATTTTAGTGTCCATACCAGTTAAGTAGAGGTATTCTATAGGCAAAAGATTGGGAATAAACCAGGAATAACGACAAAAGCTTGGTTTGAGTCCAGGCACTGCTATTGAAAAGCTGTGTGACCTTGGGCAAATTACTTTGTAAGTTTCAATTCTTTCTCTTGTAGGATGGGGATAATTTTACTTGCTTTTCTATCTCGCCAGGGATTTTAGGTACAAAAAGAATGAGCACATTTTGGAAGCTGTAGAACAATATAAATAGAAATTTAAGCAGTGGTTGTTATCTGTCAGTTAAAACATTACATTAGTTTTTGTTAGGTGTACCTAAAATTGTACTGATCCAATTGTGAAAACATAGAAGACGTTGCTCTTATCTTGATGAAGTGAAGAGTCAAGTTTATTGTTATATGTAGAATGAAAAGATCTTCTGAATTCTGATTTGAAATGCTTTTCCTATTGATTGCATGAGTGGAGAATAAGAAGAGTACAACTTTTGTTTTTGTACAAAGGAGTTTTGAGTTGGTTAGCTGAATAGAAACACACTTGAGAGGGTAAAATCTTTGTAAGGTTACAAAATGCATATTTTTCCCCACTAAACTTTCATTGTAGAGTAGCACAGTGAATGAGAATCTTGCAAATGGTGGAAAACGTGACACTTGTCCATTTGATACGAGTTGAAACTATGGGTAGTATTTTGTATTTATGACTGTTAGGAGCTTCTCATTCCATGGTGTCATTCACAGCTATCAATGTGTTCTTTCTACTGGTTAGTACCAATAGGCAGATTCCTGGCTTATTTTGCTGGAAACAAGTCTTTGGAATTCTGTTGAGGGACACTCTGTCTACTTGTATATTTGCCACTATGTAAGTTGTAATTACTCTGAGACTAAAAATTTCAGCAAAATTCAGTTCTGCCAATATTTAACAGACTTTTTTTTTCTTCTTTAACACTTTTATTGCCTGTGCTCATTTTCTTGTGACTCCTAGGAACTGTTATCCAGCCTCTTGCAAACTGTCCTACCTTGGATCCAGGGTCAGCCTCCTGGTAGGCTGTGGGTAATTTTTAGCCCAAGAGTAGTGGAGATTTAGAAAGACTTCTCTTCTCTGGCTAAGGGGGTGAATTTCCTGAAGGCTAACATGCTTATGATCTGTTGCATTGTACTTTCATTCAACAAATAGTTAGCACCAACTATATGCCAGGGTTTCTTCTTTTTCCTTCCTTTCTTCCTGCCTGCCTGCCTCTCCTTTCTTTTTCTTCCTCTCCTTGAGACCTCTTTCCTTCTCCTGGTTCTTCCTCCTCCTCTTTTTCACTCCCTTCTCTTCCTCGTCCATCACTAGGTTTGTGTATTGAGAATGGGAACCATCTTATACCAAAATCGGTTAGCTGACTCCCTCCTGAGAAGGCCCTGCCAGCCTGATCTTTAGCTGTATCCTTTATCCTGGTTTTTAATGAACTTTGGGTGGAAGAGTCTGTATATGAGCTAGTTTTTCATTTGGCCCATTTACTTCCTCTAATCTTTCTAGCTAGAATCAAACTAGAGTTTTGTGTTATGGAAATTGTCACTGGTTTCAGAGTTCTTTGCTTCTTGTTTCCCTAGGAGTTATGATTTGGCATGTAAGTGGCACTAACCTTTATTTCCACTTTTATGGTTCATTATTTTCCGAAATGTTCAACCACCTGTTGTGACTAGAAAATTGGCCCCCTAAAAGGTGACAGTATTGCAAAAACAACTTCTGTTTTTAAAGTAGAAGAAACTTTAGGTCTCTTTTTTATTTAACTAATTGAAAAATTCGTATAATTTTATTTTCTTTCCAAGTTTTAAAATAACCTTACATTTTATTTCTTTAATGCATTTAAATATTCGATTTTTAGCAGTTTAGAATTGGAAAGGACCGTAAAGGTTTTCTGGTCCACTGGCAAAATTATCTTCAAGCTTTTCAGCTACAACCCACAGTTAGAAGTATATTTTCTGTTGTGATGCAGAGGTGTGGTAGACAGAATTCTAAAAATGACCTCCATCCCCAGGACTTTGACTATGGTGAGATAATATGCCCATGATTATGTTGCTATGTGACAACAGAAATTTTGTGGATGTAATTTAAGGTTGTAATCACTTAACTTTGAGTTAGCCAATTAAAGATTTGTCCAAGTGGACCTATACTAATCACATGAACTCTTCACAAACTCTTAAAGATTTTTCTCTGACTCAGAGGTTTGAAGGACAAAAGGGACTTGTCATGTTGCTGGTTTGAAGGTCTACAGTGCCGTGGGAGAAGGAATGCCAATAGCCTCAAGGAGCTGTGAGAGAGAGGCTTTGGTCTGACAGCCATTAGGGCAACAGGTGCCTCGGTCCTACAGCTGTAGGGAACTGAATTCCACCAACAACCAGAATGAGCCTGGAAGCACATTTGTCCCCAGGTAGGAGCTGGGCCTGGCTGGCACCTTGATTTTGGCTTTGTGAGACCCTAAACAAAGAACCTAGCTGATCCCACCTGGACTTCTAATCTACACAACTGTGAGCTAATAAATAAGTGTCCTTTTAAAGCCTCTAAGTTTGTAGTGTATTTTTACACAGCAGTAGAAAACGAATATGCAAGACTATCTTGCAACCATAAAGAAGTTCTGTGGAAGAGAGAGAATTCTTATACGTGAAAAAATCAGAATAAAAAATGTAGTTACAACCTGATAATAGTCATAAAACACTCACTTGGGAAGAGACCAGGAGGGGATATACAAAGATGGATCAGTTATGAATTATGAAATTTTTATTTTCCATTTTTTGTCCTGTTACGTTTTATAATTAAAATGGATTTCTATTATTAGACTTTATAATAAACCTATTTATGTAAAGCTAAGAACTTTATTTGGGAATTTATTACTGGGAACATGCAAATTCGTAGGCCTGAAAGACTCTTGCTGGCAAATGTTAAATGTGAAAAACTTCTGAACGGTCCCCCTAATTTTGCTTAATTACCGAATATATCACAAAACTCATTGGTGGCAAGAACCTGTAGGTAATTAATTAAACCCCCTGTATTTCCTAACATTTACCACATCACTCATTTGCTGAGGAAATAGCTTTTGCTGGCTCCTCTTGACTTGACAAGGAGAATGCACAGGCCTGTATGTTTTTTGAAGAGGTTCTGACTAAAGGTCTAGGAGTGGCCACTGGAAAGGTAGATTTAAAGCTGCTTGTGTATGGCCTTTAAAATAAAGATGTGAAAGGATCTCTGCTTATTATTACTTGTCTCTGAGCCACTTTAAGTCCTTTAGCTTTATTAAAGTTAAAGCGTGATTTGTTGCAAGGGGTCCTGTAAGTTAAACACTTATTAATCAGGATGTTTTCTATACACACAGGAAGTAGAACAGTTTTCCTAATTGCTGAGATCTAATTACATTCCTGCAGGCGGGACTGTGCTGAGGGCGTGGGAAAGGATGAGTCACAAAGGAGGAAGGAACTGCACT
The DNA here is from genome assembly GCF_048418805.1 of Vulpes vulpes. Lineage (NCBI taxonomy): Eukaryota > Metazoa > Chordata > Mammalia > Carnivora > Canidae > Vulpes > Vulpes vulpes. The sequence goes on along the minus strand of NC_132794.1, from coordinate 74,222,335 downwards.
TAGGACCCATTATAAAGACTTTTGGGTGTGGTGTGTTTGGGTGTACTCCTAAGACAAATGAAGTGTCTCATTTAACACAATGAGGCTATCCTGGAGGGTTTTTGTTGTTGTTGTTGGTTCTGACCTGTAAGATAAACTTTCCGTGTGTCTGCTCCTGACTGCTTAGCAGAGTTGATCCTCCTCAAAGAGCACAATAAGGAGGGAGGGAATGTTGTTGCATCTTGAAGGTGAAACCCTATCTTCTAAGTTATTCTTGAATCAGACTGATTCTTGAACGGAACACTGCTAACCACATGGGATACTGTTGCTTCTCATTGTTCCTGGGTGATAACACTGATTCAGTTAAATGGCAATAATTAGGAAAAATGACAGCATTTCCATTTAAAGTGTGAATACACATGCTTAAAAATTATGAACCACTTTTTTTTTTTTTTAAAGATTTTATTTATTCATGAGAGACACACAGGGAGAGAGAGGCTGAGACACAGGCAGAGGGAGAAGCAGGCTCCACGCAGGGAGCCCAATGTGAGACCCAATTCCCGGACCCTGGGATTACACACTGAGCTGAAGGCAGATGCCCAACTACTGAGCCACCCAGGGGTTCCATAAACCACTTTTAAACACCAGGCCAACTTTATAAAGGACAGTTTAGGAGACTTTCTGGAACGTCTAGACTTTTCCACTTTCATAATTTCAAAATAATCTAAGTGTTCCGATTGTATGCTTGTAGATGACCTTTCCTGCTGAGTTTCCCTGTCCCTGTTTTGTACTATCACTCTAAACAGGCTAAGCAGACCCTGTGGTTCTTTGGCGGGGGGGGGGGGGGGGGGGGGGGGGGGGGGGGGCACAGATGATGAGTAGGGAGAGTGTAAGTGCCATGGCTTAGTACAGGATAGACCCTAGGGATGTGGGAAT